>NW_028230439.1:14415311-14715311 GCF_043228905.1 Azolla caroliniana
TTCGGTTCCGGTGTCGATAAGGTGTCTGATCCTTCGTCCTCCGGTCCGCCCGGGGTTTCGTTGCTACTACGGTAGTTCGTGTACAAGTTGTATTCCCCTTCGGAATCGGATTCATATGCTGAAAAGGCTTCTGCTTCGCCTTCTCCGCTTGCCAACGCCTGGAGAAGGGATTCGGTTTCCCGGAGGCTGCTTAGGTTGCTGCCATCGTCTGGGTGCGATGTTTGCTGTAACCAGAGGGACTCCTCCGCTACTCTCCGGATTACGTTTGAAAACGAGCGATCCGCTCTAATTTCTTGTGCTGCTTGCTGGAAAGCCTCACATCTCCTTTGCCTTTTGGCAAGGTGTCGAGTTCGATCTGTAACCAGGTCGTGCGTTGATCTAGTCATCCATTCGTGCCGTCGTTCGCTGCAAAAACAAGAATCGTGGTCGCCAAAAACTGTGTTAACTCTTAGGGCCGGAGTCCCGGACAATGGCCTAACACAGGGTGTCTACGGAAGACACTTCACCAAAGGGGTGTTACGGCAAGAGGATTAGGCTCAACGTTTAATCCGACTTAATTAGGTTACTTAGCAAGATCGTCCTTAATAATCACACGCGTAAGATATAACAATGAATGCAGAACGACAATTAACACAGAGAGATAAAAACACTAATCTTTATTAATTATCCGCTACTCATTACATTGTATCCGGGCCTTTAAATAGGTTTTCGGTCTGTATTACAAAACGGTGTCATCCGCACCTGTTCGAGATCGGTCCGGATCCGGAACGGCATACCGATTCCGGTCCGTCCGTCCACCCTAATAGCTTACTTCCAACCATTCCTAATAATTAAATAACTCCTCCGTTTCACACTCTGGACTCCTTCGCCGGTCGGTAACAGTACGAGTGAGTAGGGATGTCATATTTGAAGAATCGACTTCTTGGTACACAGTCGACCCAGTTCCATCCAATCCAATCAAAACCGATTTCGATAGACTCGGAGGCGATGATCAACTAAGGCTCACACATAAGGAGAGTCCAATCACAACCAAATTGAGTGGACCACAGGATCCTCCTGTCATAGACACGATGGAATGTAGGGGGTTGAACCCATGACCTCTTGGTCTTATTGGGCAACCTTACCAATTGAGCTACATTCCATCTATACATTATTATATTGTATAAGTTTCAACTTATTACATTGTAAGTTAATCACTAGAAATTTCAAGAAATTTCTAGAGAATGCATAGACATGCACTCTCTAGAAGTTTCCATGCATTCTCTAGATGTTTCCTAGCTTACATGCATACCACCACATTCTTGTATAAATACTTCGGTGCACCTTGATTACAATCAAGGTGAACAACACTAGTTACGGAAGCATAATTTAGTTCTCGCTCTTTTGTCTACCCTCTCTCTCTCTTGTTCTCTTGTCTATGCTCCTCTCTATCTATATATCTATCTTTCTCTCTTTGTTAATATTGAGCTCACCTACTTGTCCTTGCCCTCGTCTACGTTCGTGACAGTTTTGTAGAACCCGTGTATGACACGATCATTCGGGAATGTACAAGAGATGATTACAATATAGTAACCCATCCTGGGTTGTAAATTGGTTGAGATATGAGCTTTTCATGTCCGGAGATGGGTCATTAATGCAACCCATGATTTCTTTGGCGAATGGGTCTGACACGGTTGCCATGGCGATCTCGTTAAGCAAAGAATCATCATGTAACATGCAGGTGGTGAACATCTAAAGTTGATCGGGCCACAACAAACAATAGGATTGTTGTGAATATGCATCATCTCCTGGGCTCAATGCAAAATCAAGTCGCCGAGAGAGGGCATCAGCTTTCCCATGTTGAACTCCGAGTCGAAACAAGATCTCAAAGTCGTAGACGGCGAGAAAAGATGACCATCGGGCTTGCCTCCGATTCAATGTATGACTGGTGGTGAAATAAATTAGATTTTTGTGGTTGGTCAGCACCTGGATGCGATGTTGGGCCCCAGCCAAATAGGGTCGCCATTCGGTGAAGGCAGATATGTAGTCGGCGAGAAAAGATGACCATCTGGCTTGCCTCCGATTCAATGTACGACTGGTGGTGAAATAAATTAGATTTTTGTGGTCAGTTTGCACCTGGATGCGATGTTGGGCCCCAACCAAATAGGGTCGCCATTCGGTGAAGGCAGTTATGATTGCTGCTAGCTCCTTGTCGTAGATTGGATAATTGATTTCTGGGGCGGTAAACTTCTGAGAGTAGAAGGCAACAGGACGTAGTGTGCCCTCGTCATCTGGTTGGGACAGGATAGCTCCAATGGCAAAGTCGAAGGCATCGGTTTCGACTTGGAAGGGCCTTGTGGGGTCGGGGTGGACCAACATTAGGGTTGTGAGAAAAGCTACCTTGAGGGCATCAAAAGCACGTTGTGCCGTAGAGGTCCAAAGAAATGGAGTATCTTTTCTTGTAAGGATAATTAGAGGTTGTACTAAAGACGAAAAACCATTGATAAATCGTCGATTGAAATTTTTAAAACCAATAAATGATTGTACCTCTTTCAACAGAGTAGGGACAGGCCAATCAGTGATTGCCGCTACCTTGCGTGCATCCATTGTGATCCCAGAGGGTGAAGTCACGTAGCCTAGGAATTCGACAGAGGTCCGATCGAATTCAGATTTCTCACTTTTGGCGTAAAGTCCATGTTCCCGAAGTTTGGATAGGACCAATCGGACGTGTCGGGTGTGCTCCTCTATGTTGGAAGAAAAAACTTTAAAAATGTCGTCAAGGTAGATCACCATGAAGTGATCGAGATACTCTCGAAATATATTGTTCATCATGTGCTGAAAGACTGCAGGGGCGTTGGTGAGACCAAAAGGCATCACCTTGTACTCGAAATGTCCATAGCGTGTTCGGAAGGTCATTTTCCGCTTGTCTCCTGGCTTGATACACACCAGATTGTAGGCTCCCTGAAGGTTGATTTTGGAGAAGATACGCCCGGTTCGTGTTGGCCGGTCAGAAGAGCAAGGACAAGTGGGAAGGCGGAGTTGGATCGGATAATAGGAAGTAAATAATAGTAGAATTATTATTCGGAGGGACGGATCTGGACCGATTCGGATGTCGGTTGCATAAGCGCACCGATTGTAACCTTGCCGGATGCCTATAAAAGGATCCAATGATTTGTGAAGGGTTTGACGGAAGTAATACAATAGTAATTATTGTGTGTTTATCTGTATCTCCGTATTGTTTACCGTCTGTGCTAAATTGTAATCATCTTACGCGTGTAACCTAGCATCCAATCCTTACCACCCCTTTGGAGAAGTGTCGGATAGACACCTGTGTTGAGGCTAGTCCGGCCAGGCAGACAACACTATTTTGGCGACCACGATTCCTCCAAAGTGCAGAGGACAACCGAGGGATGGATGTCTAGACCAAACGACGACCACATCACCGAACGAGGGAGACGATACACCGAACGCGAGCAACGACGGGAAGCCCTGCAGCAAGCCGTCGACGAGATCTGGCGGGATCGGTCATTCTCCAAAACTCTTCGGAGAGTCGCAGAAGAAGCACTGCAGTTCCGGGTTCTTCAAATCCCCGACGAAGGCAGTAGCATAACAAGCCTGCAAGAGGTGGAAACGATACTACAGACGCTCGCCGGGGGCGACGGGGACTCGGAAGCATTCGCAACACTTGAGGCGGAGTCGGAAAGCGACGGAAGCGTATAAAAGCAGCCACGACACACCAAATGACCGGGAGGAAGAAGGGTCGGAAGACTCAGTAACACCGGAGCCAGAGGAAGAAATAACCCTGGAATTCGGTGACCGGCAATCGCCGAGGGAGGCTGACCGGATACCGACAACAACCGCGAAGGAACCAAAGGAGCGGATACCGACAACACCCGCGAAGGAACCGAAGGAGCGGATACCGACAACACCCACGGAGGAACCAAAGGACCGGACACCGGCAACACCCGCGGAGAAACCAAAGGTTCTCACACCAACGCCAACAGCGGACAGAGAGCGGAGGAAGCAGGAGAGTCAGTTGGACGACACGATGCCGTACCCATACCCAAAGTACCGGGATGAGGCCGACGCGGAGGCACACGTGTACGCATTCCTCCAAACATGGGAAGCCAACCATGTCTCCCAAAGACTGACGGAGCCCGAAGCCGAACGATCCAAAGTCGCCGAATTCGGCATAACCTTAGAAGGACCGACGGCCCGATGGCACGCAAAGCACTTACCGGGCAGCTTTGCCACTTTCGATGCCTTGAAGGCCAGATTCCTCAGGCTTTTTCACAGACAATTTGAGCAAAGGGAATTGGTCGGGCAGTTCTACACCACCCGGCAGGAAGAGAACGAGACTGTGCCACAATTCATCATTCGGTTTCAGACCCTGCACAGCCAACTGACAAGAGCACCACCCGAAGACGAAGCCAAAGCAGTCTTTTTGGCCGCGCTGAAAGAGCCACTTCGAACAATGTGCGGAGTCCTTGATTTCCAAACCAGCACAATGGACCAAGTTATTGATCGGGTTTTAGAAATGGACAAGACTAGCCCCTTCTTGTCGATGGGGATGTTACACCGGGCACTCCCGAAGGAGGAAGACCTGAGGTTCCGACAGGCCTTACAATGTACAACATGCCTAAATTCAGGGCACTCAATAGTAGACTGCACCCTGCGGACACAATGTATGATCTGCAACTCTCGAGCCCATACAACGGACCGATGCGAATATAACCTGTTAAATCGGCAGGCAGCACCGGTTCGACACATAGAACCGCGCAATCAGAACCCGAACGAGGATCGATTCCGGAGAGACGACCGCTACCAATGCGAACGTGGTAACAGATACGCTGATAGAAGACGCGATAACTATGACCGAGAGGAGAGACGCAGAGATAGCTACCCCCGGGACCGGTACGACCGAGACGAATCCCCGAAATACGAATGACGCAGAGAAGAGAGGCGACAAGGGAACCGAAATTTCCGACGGAATCAAAAGCGTGGATTTTTCCGAAGAGAGGAACGTCGGGAGGCAGCGAGGAATGACAACCCGGTATCGGTACCGGATAACCGAAAAACCGAAGACGACCGCCGGAGCATACCCACCCTCCAAACCGGGGACAAAGGAGAAACGAGCAACAGTCACAAGGTGTACTGTTATTACTGCCGTAAGGAAGGCCACTATAGTAACCAATGCCCAAGCAAAACCAATGACAAGCAGCCGGAAGTCAACATGGTTACAGCCGAAATAACAGAAGTACAGCAGGTCACAACCCGGTCAAAGGGAAAGACCGCCGAGTGGGAAGCCCAGGAGGCAATCAGAAAACAAGCGGCACAATGGATCAAGCAGGCCAATGAACAGAATGCGGCCAAAGTAAGAGACCAAAATATGCCAAAAGACGAAGAAATCATACAGCCAGGAGAAAACCCGACGTGGCAAGCGCTACAGGACTATCAAATCGTGTTGCCGTTAGCACGACTACTACAGTTGGTGCCACGGTTTACGGCAGACTTACAGGCATCCGTGAGCAAACCGAAGCCGACGCCAGCACCGGCATTCTTCTCCAACCCGGAGGAAGGACCAGCGGTGGTCGATACAAGTAGCCCGGCGATCACGGCAATCGTGAAAGGAAAGGAAATTGCTGGAACGATTATTGACGGAAGCTCCGGGGTAAATGTCATCAGCCGACAGACATGCAACAACCTGGGCATCCGGGAATGGGAACCATGCCCCTTCTGGTTACGCATGGCGGATACCAGCTCAGTCCGACCGACCGGGCTTATCCGGGATTTGGAAGTAACGATCGGAGGCCATGTATTCCAGATATCAGCCGTGGTGCTGCAGCTGAATGTACAAGGCGCGTACCCCCTACTGCTAGGACGACCATGGCTGCGAACGGCGCATATCAAGCAGAGCTGGCAAAAGAACATGATCACATTCCGGCGAGGGAAAACAAAGGTACGAGTAACGACGCAACCACGGGTGATCACCAGTAAGGAAGCAACTCCATTGTATGCGGAAAGCATTAACATGTTGGAGGGATTACCGGACAAGGAAGTCGAGCGGTACCTCGAGGAACACCCACGAATCGTCCCACTATTTGAGGTGGATATCACGGCGGCAGTAGAACCGTACATTACGACGCCAGATGAACCGGACCAAGCGGCGATCCGGGAACTGCGACAAGCGCAGGAATCCCTAGAGAGGGAAATGACGATATCCCAGAGGGTAAAAGCATCCCAACTAGAGGAGGTGGACCTCGGCACAACAGACAAGCCCCGACCGGTAAATGTTGCAAAGGAATTGCCGAAGGAAGAAAAGAAGGCAATGGTAGCATTATTAACAAACTTCAAGGATGTGTTCGCGTGGTCGTACGAAGACATGCGAGGGTTGGACCCCCAGCTCTATCAGCACCAAATTCACCTAAGTACGGACGCGAAACCGATCGCTCAACGCAGGTACCAGATGAATCCGAATTATGCGGCGAAGGTGAAGGAGGAAATTGATAAGCTCCTCCGGGTCGGATTTATCCGACCGGTCAAGCAGGCAACCTGGCTGAGTCTGATAGTGGTGGTCCCGAAAAAGAACGGCAAAATCCGGGTATGCGTGGACTACCGAAAACTAAATGCCGTAACAGTGACCGATGCGTTTCCACTACCATTTACGGACGGGGTGTTAGATGCGGTAGCCGGCCACGAAGTTTACAGCTTCCTGGATGGATTTAGCGGCTACAACCAAATACGAATGAACCCAGCCGACCAGGAGAAGACAGCGTTCGTGACGGAATGGGGAGTGTTCGTCGCGGTCGTGATGATGTTCGGACTAAAGACGGCTCCAGCGACCTTTCAAAGGATAATAATGGAAATTTTCGGGGAATATATCCCCGGTTTTATGCAGGTCTTCCTTGACGATTTCGCGGTCTACAGCCGGCACGGAGAGCATCTCGATCACCTCCGGCTGTGCTTGGAGAAGTGCCGCGAGTACCGATTGAGCCTGAACCCGGCCAAGTGCGTCTTTGGAGTGGCAAGCGGCAACTTACTAGGGCACGTGGTGAGTAAGGAAGGAATCGCGGTAGATCCGGATAAAGTCAAGGCAATTCTCGAGGCACTAGCACCAAATAACGCAAAGGCTTTAAGCCGGTTCCTAGGCCAAATAAGGTGGCATAGCCGGATGATACGGCACCTCGCAGACTTCGCTACACCATTACATACCGCCGTACACAGGGTACCCTTCCTATGGGCGGAGACGAAGGAGGAAGCCTACCAAGCGTTGAAGGTTATACTGTCGCAAGCTCCGATGGTGCAACCACCGGATTGGAGTAAAAGCTTTCACGTCTTCGTCGACGCGTCGGACGTAGCAATCGGCAGCGTTCTGATGCAACTCACGGAGCCGAAATGGTACCGACCGGTGTACTACGCAAGCCGGAAACTCTCAAAAGCCGAGCGGAATTACTCTACGACGGAACGCGAGGCATTGGGAATGGTGTATAGTGTCACAAAGTACAGGCACTATCTGCTCGGAAGGAAGTTTTCCTTCCATGTCGACCATTCGGCACTACTCTACCTGGTCTCGAAGGCATCCCTGACGGGAAAAATTGCACGATGGACACTGCTGTTACAGGAATTTGAATTCGACATTTTCCACCGACCCGGGGCGCAGCATGCGGTAGCAGACTACCTAAGCAGACTCGAATCCGGAGAAGCAGGGGACGGCGTCCAGGATGAGTTTCCCAACGCCGAGTTGTTCCGGATCACGACGAAACCGGCAACGGATGCAACGGTAGCCGATGAAGACACGTGGCTAATTGAGATGCATCAGTTCCTGAGCACCGGAGTTCCCCCGGAGAACATGGACCGCGATGAAAGGAAGAGGGTAGCAGTAAGAAGCAGACATTTCTGCTTGGTTGGAGACACCCTCTATCACAAGGGGGCAGATGGCATCTGGAGACGAGCAGTGCGGAGCGATGAGAAGGATTTAATCCTCAGGGAAGTCCACTGTGGAATTGTCGGCGGGCATTATGCCGGCGACGCAACCGCTCGGAAAATATGGCAGAGCGGACTGTGGTGGCCCACCACCCTAAAAGATGTCGTGAAGTATAGCAGAGAATGCGATTTGTGTCAACGACTGGGCCAACCCACAGAGCAGGCCCGGATGCCACACCACCCGGTCTTGCCTTTGGAACCGTTTCAAAAGTGGGGTTTGGACTTTGTCGGTCCCTTCAAGCCACCGGCAATGCGAACCGGAAATCGGTATGTTATAGTGGCGACCGACTATTGCACCAAATGGCAAAGGCCTTACGGGACAACACGGCCGCGTCCACGGCAAAGTTCCTGTACGAGTGCATATGGTGCCGGTATGGATGCCCGATTGAGCTTATAAGTGACCAAGGAGGACATTTTCTCGGGCAGGTAGTAGAAAGCCTGACGTGATTTTACGCGGTGGTACATAAAAAGAGTACTCCCTACTACCCTCAAGCCAATGGACTAGCAAAATCAACGAACAAAACTCTGCAGAACATCCTACGAAAAATCGTCAACGAGAACCGGACCGACTAGGATACGAAATTGCAAAGCGCGCTATGGGCGTACCGAACAACGTACAAAACCAGCATCCGGACAACCCCGTTCCGACTAGCATTCGGTTTAGAAGCGGTCATGCCGGTAGAGTTCCAGATCCCCAGCTTACGGATTCAGGTAAAGGAGCGCTTAAGTGAGAACGAGTCCGAACGAATCCGGCTGGCGACATTGTTGGAATTAGAAGAAAATCAAATAGCCAGCTTACTACAACTCGAACTGGAGCAAAGGAGGAGAAAAGCTTTCGTGGACCGACACCGGCGTGGCAACGAAAAGGAGTTCGAAGTCGGGAAACCGGTGCTACTATTCCAGACACGGATGGGGAACATGCCAGGAAAGTTGCAGTTTCGGTGGACCGGACCGTTCTGGATCACCAAGGAGTACAATGGGTCGTATCAGCTCGGCACGTTGTCTGGAGATGTCATCGGCAAGTGGGCAAATGGGTTTCGGCTAAAGCCGTATAAGGGAAATATGCCAGCCAACCCGTTCAAGCAAAACCCGGAAATCCGGCAAGATGAGGAACCGACACCGACAGACACTGCTGAAGATATTCGGACCGAGGAAGAACCGACACCAATACTGACAAAGACTATCCCGGAAAACCGACAGAAGGATCCGGTATCCACACGAACTGACCCGAACAAATCGGGGGGGACTAGCAAATGACGTGGTCCAAACAAAGAGAAAAAAAAAAGAAGAAGACGTGGGCAAAATCGACGCGAATCATAGTAATGATGGGGATATCACAAGAGGTGGGAGCGCCACCATGCAACGAAGAGGCGCCATGCATTAAAGAAGGACGTGCGCGTACTTGCTATTTAAAGCATGGAACGTGGGCACTCACATGCGGCAAACAAGAAAGGACATACTAATTATGGCGGGAGAGGAACATGCGCGGGAAACGAAAAAGGGCGACTCGAGGCAAAAGCCACTATATAAGACACAGGCCTGCGAAGGACTCACTTTTTACGAATTTTCCTATATACAGGCGGAGAAGCACAGAAGAGCGATCCGACGCACAGCGCACACACAGCCCGATCCCGAACAACAGACAACAGAAGAAGAATTTGAAACAATGGTACTGTCGGAGGAGGCATGCCAATGGATGAGGGAGAACGGGTTAAAAGGATTGATGCGGATCGTCGACGCTCCACCACACGCAGAACCAGAGCAGGCGGCAGCATCGATCGATTTATCAGAAATCACGGAAGGAGCGGTGTAGGCGCTCACGGGGATAAAAGCAGGAGGACTTCAAACAATCGAAAACCCTTCAAGTGAAATCTTGTTCGAATATTTCGGTGAGTACTCTATCAGCAGCAAGGCGTACCGAACACAGGGCGGAGAGAACCTGCTGTTCGAAGAAGTGGCCCGCGCCATGATGGAATACGGATTCGTGAATCCTCGTCCCTCGGCCATAGCCAGGTACCGGGCAACGTTCTTAATAGCAGCATACGAAGGATTACAAGTAGGCTGGCTCCATTTCATAACCGAAGGATTGAAGGAGGCCATCAAGAATCTTGTGGAAGGAAAAAAAGCCATGGGCCGGGATAGCACAATGGCTAACGGTGTTAGTCCCATCGGTGCTCCCCATCACACAAAAGAAAAGAGGTCGGCAGGAGACGACGTCGAAAAAGGTCACAAAGCACCGACAGATCTTGGAGAAACACACCCCCGGATGGACCCAGCAAGAAGCAGAACAGCGAGGGGAAGGACCATCCCGACAGCAACAGGAACCGGCAACAAAGGCAAAACCGGCAGGAAAAGGCAAAGGGAAATCGGCCGAGGAGGAACCGGTAGCACGCAAACCAATCAATATAACGCTGCGACGGCCGGAACCGGAACCAGAGGTCTTTATACAAAAGGTCCGTCTGGTAGCCGCACCGAAGGAGGAAGCTGAAACAGAGGACTCATCCGAACCACTGGTAAGACTCCCAGCAAGACAGGGTCGGGAGAGACGGGCGAAAGGACCGGCTCCACCAGTTAACAAAACTCAGCAGAGGGCGCAAGGACCACCTCCAGTAGCCGAGGCGGAAGCAGTACCGGAACCCGTACCGAGGGAAGCAGCACCGACACCGGTTGTGCCGGACTTCAGAGAACCGGTCATCCCAGAGAAGAAGAATGAACAAGCGCCGGAGCCAGAGAAAAGGCCGGAAAAACAACCTGAGTTAAGTGAGCAAGGCCACCCCGACACAAGAAGAACAAAGCCACAATGGCTGAGATGGCTTTCGGAGCAGTTATCGGGAGTAGCGGACCAGTTAGAGAAAGAAGAAACGTGTAGGCAACAACTGACGCATATAACAACTCAGGAGTTGGTCGCGCTCCAAACACAGATCGAGGAAATGCAAGGGGAGCTGTTGCAGGCAAGGGAAGGAATTCAACAAGCACAAGTTGTCACCGAGCCGGTCGGGACAACAAGGAAGCAACCAGAACCAGAACCAGAACCGGTAGCCTTGCAAACCGGCCCTGAGACCGAAAAAATAATAGAAACCTTACGAGAGGAGTTAAAAGCTCAGGAGGCATTAAGGGAAAGAGAAAGGGAGCAGCGGAAAGCGGTGGAGGACGACAGACGAAAAATGGAAGAAGGCCTCCGGAAAGGTCGAGCCACTAATGACCGACTGCAAGAAGAAAAAGAGAAGCTGCAAAAAGAGAAGGACCGACTCCGTCGACATGCCGAGCAGGAGATAGAACGACTGCAGGAAGAACTCCGACAACAGAAGGACCGGGACGATCGGTTAAGAGCTCAGGCAAACCGACGCCTGAAGCAGAAGACGGAGGACTTCGACCGTCTCTACCGAGATCACAAGCAGGCCGAGTCGGACAACAAGAAACGGGCAGCAGACTACAACCGGCAAATAGAGAAGTTGAAAGAACAGCTCAAAGAGACCCGATTAGACCTGGCTAAGGCAATAGATGAGGTCAGTGCCAACAAGGAAGCATTGTCGGCGGAAATAGCCCAAGCGACGGAGAGAAGGAAGGAATTAGAGGCGCTAAGGCGGGAAAAGCTGGATCTGACCAAGATCAGGAATGAAAAAAAGGAAAATTTGACCTTCACGATCAGCAAACTGCAAAGTACCTATGAAAAGCAGAAAGCGGATTACGAGGCCCAGGCTCAGATAATGGCCGACATTATAAAACGGGCAAGGAAGGAAAAGCAAGAAGCTTATGCGCATGCTAAGGCGGGGGTTGACCGGATCAAGCTCATCATGTCAGGTTGGAGTACCCGAGCTCAGGCAAGCATCAACGAAAGTACGGAAAAGTTATGGAAGGAGTGGTCACAACAGGCAGCCGAGCTGCAGACACTCCGAGCGGATGTCGAGAATCGGAGGAAGACCGGTGACAAGTTCTACAAGATGGATGAAGAAAGTACCGTCGCCATTCGGGAAGAATTGTCGGAGGATTTCTACGCTTTAGCGGAAGAACATCTCAAAGAAATCCGAGGGTTGGTAGAGAGGTTGGATGACGGGCAGCTCGCAACTCAGTTGGAGTTGGAGAGATACGAGCAGGACCGGTTACGACAGGAAGCTAAGGGAAGAACGACGCCAATCACTATAAGTGAGGGAGAGCGACCGGCTGAAGTTGAACCAACCAACACCGAACAACCCCGACGAGGAATACCCGAAGAAGAACTTCCGTTCGAAGGAGAAGAAGAAGAGCAGGAGCAGACCGATGCCGGAGAAGAAGAAGAGCTGAGACCGGAAGACACCAGAGCAGAGGAAGAAGGCGTACCGAGCCAACCAGTCGAGACCGGAGAAAGCGACACTGGTAACAGAACAGAGCCTGGAACAGAGGGAGAACAGGAAGAACCCGGACGAAGCGGTGAGGAAGCACCGGCACCACAGAATCAAGCAGAGCCGGAGCAGCAAATTTTTACGGAACAGCCCACCCAACTGGAGGTCGGAGACCAGGCAGGCAAGGAACAGGAACAGGAGGAAGAAGCACCACTTGAAACCATCGAGCAGAGTGTGCTCGATATTTTGGAGGAAGAATGAGGCCGGGAGTGGATTCGAAGTGCAAGGCACTTTCCCACGGGCGTGCCATGTGTTGGCCGGTCAGAAGAGCAAGGACAAGTGGGAAGGCGGAGTCGGATCGGATAATAGGAAGTAAATAATAGTAGAATTATTATTCGGAGGGACGGATCCGGACCGATTCGGATGTCGGTTGCATAAGCGCACCGATTGTAACCTTGCCGGATGCCTATAAAAGGATCCGATGATTTGTAAAGGGTTTGACGGAAGTAATACAATAGTAATTATTGCGTGTTTATCTGTATCTTCGTATTGTTTACTGTCTGTGCTTAATTGTAATCATCTTACGCGTGTAACCTAGCATCCAATCCTTACCACCCCTTTGGAGAAGTGTCGGATAGACACCTGTGTTGAGGCTAGTCCGGCCAAGCAGACAACAGTTCGAAGTCGATTAAGAAGTGTTGGAATTAAAGGCAAGGGGTAACGATTACATACCGTAATTTTGTTGAGAGCCCGATAATCCACACATAGGCATAATGAGTCGTCCTTCTTCTTGACAAATAAGATTGGGGCTCCAACTAGTGATTTGGAAGGTTGAATGAAGCCCTTGGCAAGGTTTTCATCCAAATATGTGCGAAGGGCCTCAAGTTTGGGTTCAGATATCCCATAGATGGGCCCAAATTAGCTCAGTTGGTTACGAAAACCCTAGAATTGCTATCTTGGAAGTTTGTCAAGGAATTTATCAAGACATGTGATGTATGTGCTCGGTCCAAAACACCTCACCATCGGCCATATGGTCTTCTCCACCCGCTCCCCATTCCACGTCGACCATGGATCTCTCTATCCATGGACTTTATCACCGACCTCCCTCTGGTTGGTGGACATGACACGATGCTAGTCATTGTTGATCGGTTTTCGAAGATGGCTCACTTTGTTCCATGTTCCAAAACCATTTCCAGGGTAGAGACAACTGATCTTTTTCTTAAAAATGTTGTTCGATTACATGGCTTACCCGAGGATATCACTTCTAATCGAGGTTCTCAAATTCATTTCCCACTTTTGGCGATGACTTCTACAAACATTCGGGACTTCTGTCAACTTGTCCTCAACATACCATCCTCAAACTGATGGACAAACGGAGCGAGTCAACCAAATCCTCGAACAATACCTTCGGTGTACCGTGAGCTACCAATAGGAGGATTGGGTGAACTTCCTTGCAATGGCAGAATTTGCTTACAATAATAGTATCCATGCTTCGACTAAGGTTTCCCCCTTCTTTGCAAACTATGGATTTCACCCTCGTTTCAGCATTTCCATACCTGCATCTTCAGTCAATCCTTCAGTAGATACGCGTGCCCGCGCTTTACACGATGTCCATCGTGACCTCTCCTTGGAGCTCTGTGTTGCTGGTGACCAATATAAAGATCAAGCGGACCGACATCGCTTAGCTGCACCGACGTTTGCATTGGGGACATGGTTTGGCTGTTACGTCGTCACATTGCCACCACACATCCTTATGCAAAATTGGACTACAAAAGACTAGGCCTCTTTCGTATCATCGAGCGGATCAACCCAGTCGCCTTCTGGTTAGCACTTCCTCCAACATTCAGGATTCACGATGTTTTTCACGTTTCCCTCCTCAAACTCTACCATCCTTCTCAAATTCCAAGGTGACACCCTCCTCCACCGCCACCTGTGGAATTGTCGACGGGCGAAGAATATGATGTTGACCAAATCCTCGACTCTCGATATCATCGTCGATAGCTCCAATATTTGGTCTTATGGAAAGGTTACCCCATTTCGGACACCACATGGGAACTAGTTACACATCTACAAAATTCTCCGGAGGCCATTGGCGATTTTCATCAATGATACCCACATAAGCCAGCCGCGAGTCCTGGGAGGTGGCCTTAGACGGAAGATAATGTCATAGACACGATGGAATGTAGGGGGTTGAACCCATGACCTCTTGGTCTTATTGGGCAACCTTACCAATTGAGCTACATTCCATCTATACATTATTGTATTGTATAAGTTTCAACTTATTACATTGTAAGTTAATCACTAGAACTTTCAAGAACTTCTAGTGAATGCATAGACATGCACTCTCTAGATGTTTCCTAGCTTACATGCATACCACCACATTCTTGTATAAATACTTCGGTGCACCTTGATTACAATCAAGGTGAACAACACCAATTATGGAAGCATAATTTAGTTCTCTCTCTTTTGTCTACCCTCTCTCTCTCTTGTTCCCTTGTCTATGCTCCTCTCTATCTATATATCTATCTTTCCACCCTTATATAATGATGGGAGACTTAGCACATAATAATCCATGCTTTTTCTTCTAATAATAGCGTTCATGCATGGCCTTACTTTAGTTGCATGACGTCTACTTTTAGTTGCATGCGTCCACACATGACCTTACTTTAGTTGCATGCGTCCACACATGACCTTTACTTTAGTTGCATGCAACCGTACAGTTCGACCTGTGCATGATTTGTACGGGTCGTTCTGCCCAATCCGCGCGACCGGTGTGTCGGTGACTGAGCCGTACCGGACGTTCTGAACCGTCTTCCAAAATCGTTTCAAGCAGTTCATCCGCATCCATCCATCTAAGCAATTTGACGTCATCCATCCATCCGAACAGTTTGGCCAAATCACTAGGACCGTTCTGTGCTCCAAACACATAGATATGAAGTAACAAGTTATGGGTCTACTTAGATACTGTTGGATCTAATGTTGTCCTATCTGTGTGGGATATCTCACAGTTTTGTTTTCCTCATCTTTCCAACTTCATACTCACATAACTTGATACATAATTGTTCGTTTCATATGTAGTAAAATGCGTTCGTAAGCTCTTGAGGATGTCCATCTTTCCATACCAAGCCATTAAGCTAATACAAAATAATTATTTTGGTATTTTTCATATCGTGTGTGAAGAACCACACAACAACGTTGTCGTGCCTTTCGGCTCTGGATCGTTGCGTGAGTCGGGCAGAAACCACTGAGGTTTTGGACTAGGAGAAAAGAAAATTCTAAGGCAATGAAGAATATGAAATATGTTGTAAGGAAGAAAGATATGAAAAACTTGTGAATCCCACGAGTATAGTGTATTAGTGAGTACTCAGATTAAGAGAGAAAAATAGTTAGCAAATTCGTGAATCCCACGATTATATTATATTAATCCACCCTTGTAAAATAAGCAACAACCCCTATACATCTTTCTCTCTTCCTTATATAGTGTTGGAGGAGTCTAAGTTTATCACATGCAGGCATCTTGCTTTTCCTAACTTTAGTTTTCATGCACACTGCACGTGCATGATTAGCTTTCTATCCCATCAGTTCTTTTAACTCGAGTGTGTATGCATGAATAACTTTTTGTACCATGCATATCTAGAATATTTACATGGGATAAAGTTTAGTATAACTTTAAAATTCATAATATGCTAGTATAGTGATAAAGCTTAACATTATTAACATGAAGGTGCAAGGTTCGAAATTTGCCCTATGCATGTAATATATATATATATATTTTATACTTTCTTCTATTTACAAATATGTCTCTTCATCTGGTGAGAGATTCTCACCGGCCTTCTTCATCCGGCTCTTGCCGATTCTGTTTTATCCGGTGCTTGTTAGTTTTCTTTATCCGGTTCTTACCGGGACCTCCTTACCGATCTCTTCGTCCGTTTCTCACCGACTCTCATTGGCCTTCTTCATCCGGGTCTTGCCGGGTCTCCTTACCGGTTTCAGTCCTTACCAGTTCCTCCTTCCGGTTCTCCTCCATGTCCTATCCGGAGAGACAAAAATGTAATTTTTCACGTAGTGTGCGAATTACACTACGACAACGTCGCTCCACCCCAGAGAAGAACATAGTCAACCGATTCGGCTACAATGACTACATGGCATATCATTATGCATTCATGATGAAGGTGGTGACAAATCGAGAGTTGAAAACCTTTTCCGAAGCAATGAATGAGGAGATGAAAACACTCTCCCGAAACGAGACATGGGATCTCATCCCCTCTTCACACCATCAAAAGGCAATCAGATGCCGATGCATATTCAAGGTGACGCACAATGTTGATGGCGCCGTCAATCGGTATAAGGCCCGACTTGTAGCAAAATGTTATGCGGAGACACACGGGGTCGATTACAAGAGACCTTTGTCTCGGTGGCAAAGATGACTACCATCCGAATCGTGATCACGCTTGCAACAACAAAAGGGTGGCACCTCCATTAGATGGACGTTAAGAACGCCTTTCTCCAAGGCGAATTAGATGAGGAGGTGTACACGTTACAACCACCCGGATTCAAGTCGAATACGCATCCGACTGCTACATGCCAACTCAAAAAGCCTCTCTATGGCCTCAAACAAGTGCCTAGAGCATGACATTCGAATATAACCCAATATCTTCATCAAATCGGCTTTAAAATGTCCAAGTTTAACAATTCTCTATTTTCATCCGGAGCGACGCTAGAGGACATGTATTTATTATAATCATAGAATGTAATAAATGTGTTTGTGCAAGCATTCAAACGTTTGAAAACGAACACGTTTGAAAAGGGAAAAATACATGCTCCTTTTTTTTTCATTTATTATCCTTACATTTTAGCTCACCCTAGTGGTAATTTGTCATGCTATTGTTGTCTATGTCTTGGCATCAATTCCCAATTTTCTCATCTCTCTCGTTTGTGTCATGTCATAGCAAAATTTTATGTTAGCATTTTTTTTCTTTCCTTATTGATAGAAATTACCTCAAGCTAGTGGTAAGTTGTCATGTTATTATTGCTTATGTTTTGGGTTCAATTCCCAATTTTCTCATATCCTCTCGTTAGTGTCATGTCATGGCAAACTTTTATGTTAGTGTCATGTTCCTTTTTTTTTGTTTCTTTGTTATTAGAAATTAGCTAACCCTAGTGTTAAGTTGTTATGCTACTACGACCTACGTCATGTTTTTCTTCATATTCTCGAATATATGTTTTATAGTTTTTGAACGTTTGGTTATAATTTATAATGACATATTTTGATTCAATCTCTATAGTTCATACTCATTGTTTTGTAAAGTTCTAAAGTGAGGAGGATAGAGATGTCTTGATTCTTAAGAAGCATCCCAAAGGTATGCATGTGATACAATGCAAATATTGCAACCATACTTATGTTGGTGGTTCACAATGGATTAGAGTCCACTTATTGGGATTGAGAGTGAATCAATATACAATATAGACCATAGTCAATCCAATCCAACTTCGAGATTATTTACCATACACGCTTGATTGAATCATTCTCGAATGCGAAGGCATGTATGTATGATACGTATGGTTCATTCTATGGATCATATAGATATGTATTACGTAACTTTAAAAGAAAACATACATAAGATATGTATATATATATGTACGTAACTTTTAAAGAAAACGAAAATGAAAAAGGAGGGGAGGGCCATTCGTTCGTTGGTTCAAAGTTCAAACGATGTCTATGGCCTTGACGGAGCAGCTACTTCTTCTAGACGGGATCTTTCCCGTTCGCACAGACGATTCTTCCTCCGTTTTCTTCCTCGATCCTTGCCTCCTCATCTCTGCTTCTTACTCTCACCATCTCCTTCTCCCGTCTTTCTACTATTCTCGCTCTTTCTTCCTGCTTCCCTCAACGAAACTAGGCTCTCGCAGCGGAGATCTGAAAGAGATGGAGAAGGAGAAGAAGAGGATCAGGAAAAGGAAGAAAAGGCAGAAGTCTCCCAACTCTAAGGAGCTTCTTGCTTTGAAACGTCACCAGGTAAGCTCTGATTCATTCTTACCATTAAAACACGAGGCGAAAAGGCAAGGTTAGTTTTCAAAAGTAACAGGAAAGAAAGTAGTTTTATTTTGATTGGAGCGGCGAAAATGTATGCATTCATGCCTTTCACAGCTCAACTAGACAACATCACATCTACAAATGTTTACTACTTCCATTTTTTATTGGAGAAAAAAGCTAAATTTTACTTTCTGTTGAGCTATTTGTATATACTTTGCAGCTCAATTGAGAGGTGTTCAGCGAGGCACTGCATTCAATTTTCAAACCATTTGTAATTGTTTCTGACCAGAAGTTGTTGGTTTATTAGAAACAAAGAAGTAGGAGTAAGCCATTTCTTTCCATTTCCAAACCATTTTTGTATGCTTCTTGCACCTCAACTGGGCCCAACCACGTTTAGAAGTGCTCCATTATGTTCTCTTTTTCTCTACAGAAGTTGTTCCAAAAATCATCAGAATGGGAAAGTGGCCTAACTCTGATGATGGTACAAGCTATTACAAAAGTTGTTAATAGCAGTAGTGGAACAGTTGTTAGAAAAAATAAACACAGAGCCAAGCTGTGAGAGAAGGCTGTTAGACAGCAATAGCAAAAATAGTTGCAAAGAAGTAGAGACATAGCCAAAGAATAGAGCTTGTTTGCAAGTAGCAGCAATAATAAAGTTCTTACAAAAAATGTTGGTATAGCCTATTTATACAAAATTATGGAACGTGGATAAAATGGTTGTTTGGTAGTTAAGTGACTCTTGTATTACCAAACAGGTACAATAAACGAGGAATACGAGGGAATATCTTGGAAAAGTGGAAGAGAGAGAAGGCATTTAAAGAGTTGCAAATTCTAGAGAGAGAAGAATCTAGGAAGAGAGAGAATGTAGAAGAGAGATAATAAAGATGAAAGAGAGTGTAGGTTTGGAGCTTCCACCCTCCAACACAATCTAATATGTACAAAATACCATAACTATAGTAGCTTAGTCATCAGTTACTGCGGGATTGAATCCAAGAAGAATAAACCTTTGGCGAAAACTCAATCAGTTTCTTTTCAATTTTTGTACTATTTGCATGCTTTTTTGCATGTTAGCCAAAAAGAAAAAAAGAAAGATATATTGATGTCTTTTATGAGGCCAAAATGATATTGAGAGATGCCTTTTTTCTAGCAAATGTTTTGCTGATAAAGAATTGATCCATTTCTTTTCCATTTTTATGCAGTTTGCATATCAATGAGAGACAATAACATCAATCAATGCTTGTCTTTGTTATTGGTGAAGATCTAGTCCATTTCTTTACAATTCCAAAGTATTTATAACTCTCTATGCATAACAAAAAGGTACATACCTAGATGTTTGATATCTAGTTCAACTATGAAACCATGTAAATGGTGTCAAAATTGGACGAAATCTCTATGTTCTTCACAAATAGATATGTTGTTTCTGGCTAAGTTTGGAGAAACGACTAATACCTTACAAAATTGAAAGAAATGCTTTGCGTCGTCACCAAAGAGACATATCCAAATGCATATGCCCTAGTTGAAACTTAATTTGCAAAAACATGCGAAGGGACGAAAATTGAAACCAATGCCTTGCTTCTTCACATGGTAACGTCTTTAGATGTGACCCACTCTATCTAGTTTACTTGCAAACAGATGCCAATTGTTTGAAATTTGAAAGAAATGACATCCTTCATCAGGACAATTATATTGCCATTTGTAATTGTTTTTAATCAATTTGCTCCCATGATCTCTCAATAATTTCGTGCTAGAAAAATATATATGCTGGAAATATTATTCATCACTTAATAAAAACTTCGTGGTTTAGCCTATCGGCTATTCAATCCACCGTAATATGAAAGACTGAACTCTAAAGGGCGAGTTATGAATGTGCATTTCATTCATTCAAGAAATTTTGTATGTTGCCTAGGAGTAGTTGATAAAAAATTAATAAAAGATAAAGAAAGAAAGAAAGAAAGAAATATTAACGTCTTTTAAGAGGCCAAACTAGCCTATAAGACCAAACAAGAGATTACATCTTAAGTGTTGTCTTGTCTTTGAGAACAACAAATCAAAAACAAGAGAGAGAGAGAGAGAGAGAGAGAGAGAGAGAGATTAACGTCTTTTAAGAGGCCAAAATGGCCTATAAGACCAAACAAGAGATTACATCTTAAGTGTTGGCTCGTCTTTGAGAACAACAAACCAACTGAATGGCAGCCATTCCGCTTTGCCCATATACTCAATTCTGATTCTAGAATTGAGCCATATAGTTTAGCCAAGTAATGGCCAATCATGATTGTCCTATAGTTGCTTGGCATCATGGGGTCGCCACTCTTGAGGATTGGCACAATGGTATGTTGGGTCCATCTAGTAGGGAAACCTTCACACATGACTCTATTAAATGTGTGTGCTAGCAATGGGAGCAAATTGTAGCCGATCAATTGCATTTCTTACATTTTGTGGAGTAAAAAAGGTTGATTCATGTGGGCATGAGCCATGTGGGTGGGGAAGAGGAGCCTTTGCATATTCATGCCATCTTGAGGTGAGGTCAGTTGTGTGGTAGGTTGCCTCTCATTAAACATTTTCCATGCTCTTTTACTTTCTTGTCCTAGAAACAAGCGATACAAATGATCTTCAAATTTAGCCAAAGACAATCTCTTCTTCTTCCTTACAAGGCGTTGGAAGGTTGCTCTCGCTTGTTTGTGGGTATAAATGCCCCGAGTTACATCATGTTGCAAGCATCTCCTTGTATCACGACATTCCCCATCATACCAACTATTTTGTATTACTCTACCAAGTTTGGGGGGATTGGTTGTTGTGTGAGGAAAGGCATTTGTGGCTGCTTTATGCAATGATTTTGACAATGCTAGGGTAAGTTCAAGGGGTGCGAAAGGATCCAAATCGAGCATGCCATTGTATACACCACAACTATACACATCAATTGTCTCGCGAGTAAATAGATACTTAGCCAGCCCATTCTCCATAGCATATACATCCTTTACCTCGAAGCGTAGAGATGCATGATCTGTTGCCAAGCCAATAGGTCTACTTGATATAGTGAACTATTTTATTTCAGGTATAAGAGATAGAGATCCCATTAAATAATCAATTGCGCTTGCACCTCCTTTTGGGTTCCAACATGTCAAAGCATCTAATCCAGGCCATTGTGACAAGCCATTATATATCACAAATCCATGCGCACTTCCCAAGGCTAGAAAGTGTTTTCCATATTCAGTTATAACACTCATATCTTGAGGTTGTCGCTTTAGACCAACCTCTTCTGGCATAACTTCTTCATAAACAGCCTTGTTGGTGTTAACCATAGTCGTTCGTTCATCCTTGGTTCGTGCATTAAAATCTCCTAATAGTATTATGTCCCCCATAGTAGCAAATCTTATGATATCATCATATAATGGTAGATATGGTGATTCACCTAGAGGTGCAAACCTTGAATACGCAGGTGGAAAGTAGCAAATTGCAATATATAGCTCCCTAAGATCCCCTCTTTTGATTCATACCCACATGTAGCATGCATCTACATTCTTATGGACAACATGCGCTCTATTGTGGAGCTCCTTTTTGTATAGCACAACCACTCCTCCCGAACCTCTAGTGCTTCTTGTGAGAGTTAGTCTAAGATCCCTGCATTTTCTACATATGGTATCAGAGCAGGTTTAGGTTACTTTTCTCTATCCTATCCTTCCAAATAGGCATACACAGATCTTTCTGTTTATCTCTTCCCACCTAAGAAGACATCAAACCCCTCCATCTACAACAATGAAAGTTCGAACAACAAAAAACTGCAGCAGAGGCGATCTTTCCCTATTTTCACATTTTCAAAAAGTAGATTATGATTTGATTCTTTTGATTACTTGCACGCCCAAATTGGATTTTTGGTTTTAGAGGTACAGTCGAAACAAGTTTTGTAGCAATCTCAAACCTTGACTGCACAACAACTGCAACAACCAGTTTTTACCACAACAAAATAAGTTTTCAGCACAACAAAGTGACTCTTATCTCTCATCTTTTTCTTCAATATTATATTGCTTTAGTACATTTTTGGTGAATATTAGCACCAAGTACTACAATATCTCATCCATATTTCTTGCTTCTGCAATGACTGAGCAAACTAATATTTTTTCTATGATTAATACTGAAGACAAGTTGGATTGTACTAACTATCCCATGTGGGTGTACATGATGAGACATGTACTGGTAGCAAAGCAACTATGGGACATTGTCATCGGGTCCGATGAACGTTTAGCTTCAAGTTCTTCTCCAAACTCTCTCCCCCCTTCAGGAACAATTGATGCAAACAATGCTTCAAGCTCCACTCAACAATCCACTTCTTCACAACTTAAGTGGGATGTTAAGGGCACTCAAGTCCATGTTCTCATCGCATTATCGGTCAAACATCACATTGTTCCACATATCCGATCTTACACGACCTCAAAAAGTGCTTGGGATGTGTTAAAGAACCTGTATGCTCAAAGGAATGAAGCAAGAGTTGCTATGCTTAAGCGACAACTTGAAGAAACAAGGATGCAAGAAGGTGAATCCATGGACGCATTCTTAACAAAAATCAAGGATTTCAAGGAACAACTACTCAACATTGATGAAATGATTTCAGACAAGCAGCTAGTTTCTAAAGTTCTTGCCGCCCTTCTGGATTCATATCAAGGCTTCGCCACAACAATAAGGCTACACGCCTTGATATTGCTTTTGCAGTGGGAGTGGTTAGTAGGTACATGGAAAATCCTGGCAAAAAGCATTGGGAAGTGGTGAAAGGCATTATGAGATACCTCAAAGGCACAAAGGACTTGTGCAGTTGCTTTGGAAAGCAAAAGGCATCTGTCGTTGGTTTTATGGATGCGGACTATGTTGGTCACGCGGACTGCAGAAAGTCTACTTCTGGGTATGTGTTTACTTTCACAGGAGGAGCGGTCTCTTGGATCTCTAGACTACAGAAATGTGTTGCATTATCTACTACAGAGGCAGAGTATGTACCAGCCACTGAGGCATGCAAGGAGGCTTTACAACTTTCATATCTAGTGAGAGATTTGGGCATTACAAAGTTACCTATTCTTCATTGTGATAGTCAGAGTGCTATCATGCTAGCTTGGAATCTTGTCTCTCATGCAAAGACGAAGCACATACAAGTGAAGTATCACTTCATCAGAGATGTACTTGACAGCAAGAACATTGAGCTTGTCAAAGTACATACAAATAATAATCCTGTAGATCTACTCACGAAGGATCTTCCAGCTGAGTGATTTGCTCATTGCCAACAAATGATGGGAGTTGGATAGATGTATGTAGTTCAGCTTTGTACATACTTGGACTTAGTTGACTTTTTTTTTTGTCTCACAGCACATTGCCTTTAGGTGGGAGGTTGTTGGGAATAAAGGGCCATCGTGCACTCGTAGCACATTTTTGACTTGTATATACATAATATCTAAAAACCAACAAAGTGATACACTCTTTGTACCCAAGACAACGTGCATCTCTTTCTCTCTCTCTCCCTTTGTCTCTCACTCAGACTCTCTCCCTCTGTAGTTGACCTAAACCCTAATCCTCATACTGCCCTTCACTTCTTGTCCTTTTTCTAAATCCACTTTTATAGCTCCTAACTCAACCTTACTTGAGGATATTTCATCCTTATGTTATTGTGTCATGTCATCCTTGAACTCTAAGTGTGATATCTTCACATGGCTTATTATGTCTTTCCGCATCTCTTCTAATAACTCAGTTCTGAGAGAGGCATACAACTCTGTTTTTTGTTTCTCTATCTCCTTTTTCATTTCTTCTTTTAGTGCTATTTTTATATCCTCTCTAAATTGATCTCTTGTGCAATCAAATGGTGTAATAGATCATGTTTCCAATTTTCGACATCAAATGGAATGTCAAATGGGGCTTGTGTTCTGGGTGCCTTGTGCGCCCTTCTAACCCTATTCGGGGTGCTTCCATCCCGTCCTTTTCGTCTATGGTATCTTCTTGGGGTCTTCCATGGATCTGGACCCTCGTCGTGCGTGTTAAGATCCATATTTTCATTTTTTGTCCATTTAGACTCCATGGTGTCTTTGGACAGCAGGAACCTTATAAAAGCAAGAGGAAGAACATGTCCCTTGTTTTTGGGATATAAATACGTCCATCTGCCAATTATGTTAGTCAACTTCCCTTAGTGGCAAGTTTAATAAAGCTGAGGATGTTGATTGTGAGGTCTCCTGAATGTTTGGAAAATATTTGATCTGATGATGCACAAATATTTTCTTTTCCATTGAGGACTATAAGTTATTTCTAGAGGGTTTGCACCAGTTATTGTATCAATTCGAATGTCTTGCACATGCATGTGCAAAATTCCTATGCCGTGTGATTTATAACAGGCATTTTGGAAGAAGAAATATACACCAGAAGACATTGGTAACTCCTTGAATTTCTCATTTAAGAAAGAGAAAATGCATTGCTCAATGTTCCAGAATACACATATTTTGATGCCCTCTATAGACCAAGAAGGTGATTTTCAGGACATTGAAGAAGAAACTTTTGTAAGAAATTTAGTAAATTCCAATATTGGCCACACTGAAAAAACTCTTGTATCTTCGCTGCTTAAGAATTTGGAAAGCAATGGAGACCCTATCTGAGGAAGATGAAAACTAATGACCATGTCTGTAAGGGCCTAGGATACATCTTTCCACAGCCTTCAGTTGTATGGACTCAGTCATCTATCTCAGTGTACCTTAATCTATTTGTCGTCTGCATATAGGAAAGGAAATTTTTCTGTGTAGGATGGCCAAACACTACAAAGACTTGTGATTGCTCCAAAGTGACAAACTTAAATGGAAGGGGAGAAGTAAAGGGGAAAAAGAAGTTTAAATATTTGAATTTCCTTTTAATGCAAAAATTTTAAATACCCATCATATGCCTGGGGCTCTTTGTTCCTAGGAAAGTTTTCACAAAATATACGCAAAATATTCATATAGAATATTCATATTTTTAGGGTTTTACTTTGTTCCTGCAGGAGATACGTAAGTTGATTTTTGATGCTCATAATGCATTCTTGGAGTCACCTGGAGTTACTAACCTTCTGAGGAACATTGAAGCCCGGATCTTTAGATCTACAACAAATGAAGTAGCTCATCATCTAGACCAGAGTACAAAAGAGAATAGAGAGATCAAGGGTATGGACCTTGTGGAACTTGGCACAGTATGGCAAGCTTCTCTTTGTGAGATGACATTTTCAAAAGTTGGAGGAAGTGGTAACCTTTTATAGATCCTTCTTTCCATTAAGTTGAGCCACATTGTTTTCAGATCTATCTGGTTGCATATTACAGATGTTTTGGGAACACTGTGAAATACTCCTGATGTTTTCCTTATTTCCCAAAACTGCTGCTGAGTTCTTGTTATTTCTCCAAATGCCCTTTGTCAACCCATGAAAGAAAGAGAAAGGGGATAAGTGGACCATATAATTGATCAAATAGCACAGTATATTTGAGCAAAAAGGGGATGAATTGACCATGCATTTGCTCGAATAACACATTGCACTTTTGCAGGGAAAACTTGGATATTTTGAGGAATAAAGAAAAACTCAGAGCTATTTCAGGCTAAGGAAATTTATGAAACATGACTTATGAGAAAATTTGCATTGATTCAATATATTCCTGATCATAAATCATGATTACGATGTAGAAATTTAACTTCTTATGATTTACTAGCCCATTCTTGAATTTCTTCCTGTTCTGACAGGGACATACGATGATCTACCTACTTTCCCATTATTCAAATACATGGTTGAAAATAATGATGATGAAGAACTGGTTGGAACAAGTTTTGACACTTCATATGTCATTCCCAAGAAAAGCCGATTTTTTATGGTGAGTATGTATGCATTACAACTACTTGCAAATGGCAATACTGAAAAATGTCACTAATTTGTATTTGCTTCTTGAATTGAGCAGTCTGATATTGCAGACATTCAGGAGCTCATTCCTTGTATGTTCTCTGTCTCTTATACACACATGTACTCGCACACTCTCTCTGGTGCATACAATCTTGCCAACCCACATACACATCCATGCACTTGCCAACAAGCCCATGCATATTCTATTAATAGTTTTTCAAGTATGATTTTGATCATGATTCCACAAGGGAAATTCTAAATTGATTACCAAATAAATCCACATTTTTAGGTATTATTCACTATAATTCATATTGTGTACGATTGGCTATTGGGAAATTACTAGAATGACCCAAAATTTGGGAAACCTCAAAATAATTCCTATACATGTAACTTGCCATATATATAACAATTTCAAGGAAAGTAATTTCCCAAATGTGGCAGTGTATACATGAGCATTTTAATCAATTATAGTTTATTGGTAAGAAAAAAATGTGAAACTCTCAGGTGATTTATCTTGTCAGTTAGCGCACAAGAAAACTGTTAAAGATAATGGCACATAGTACCACAGCCATACTATGAAGATCATGTAACACATAAGAATTCTGCCCCAATGCTTGGAAGTAAATTTCCAGTACTTTTGCATATTTGCTGTTACTATTATGAGTATTAGGACCTATATTCTGAAGTTTGTCACTCTGGTCGTAAGAATTTAAATGCATAATTTTGTAGTTGTTTGATACGGAAACCAAGTATTAAGTCTAAATTAGAAATTGTCTTATAGAAATCAAACCACCAATTTAGATATAGAATTTCATTAGAAACAAACTTGACGGTTTCCCACCTCATATGGATTGATCAACTAACTTTCCAGTTGCCACACAAGAAAACTGGTAAAGATAATTACATAGTATTTATCACACATATTATTAAGATCTTATGACATATACAAATTCTGCCCCAATGCTTGGAAGTAAAATCCAATGCTTTTACATGTTTACTTTACTAGTATGAGTGTAACCCTGACCTTACGGAAGCTTTGTAATAAAGGCTTAAACTAAAAACATCCTATAGAACTTCGAAAACATGAATCAAACCACCAATTTAACTAGAATTTCATCATTGCATAAGTCCTATAAATGAAGAAACATCTCCTTAAGATTTAGACTCGTGAAGATTTAATTTCTCATTCAGGAAGCTAGATCTGAACAAGTTCACACCTCAGCACAGTACAAAAGAAAGCAAAACAAACTGTGCACAGTAAAAAATAGCACAAATCAGTTACAAGGCCTGCAAATTTCAGCATTACAAAATGACTCCATTCGATGTAAAATAGAAGTTTGAATTCTATATCAAAAGGGGTTTGTGTAAGGCAAGTCAAGTGTTAGTGTCAAGAGGTTTGTTTGCCAAGTGAAACCTCTTCCAAAAAAAGTTAGCCCTCTCACTTATCACTTCTAAGTGCCTTTGTGTAGTTCATAACTTTCAGTGACTTTATTAGGCACGACTTTATGATTGGACACCTCCGCATCAGAACCCAGTGCTAGCTGGACCAACCACAGGTCAATCATGGGGATTGTAGACCTTAGTTCCTCCAGCATATAAACCGTTTGCCTGACTGTTTCACAAGGACCACACAATGAGGGGATTCCACCATCTATATAGCATCTCAGAATCTGTAGAGGCAATGTTACCAGGGAGAGCCCAACTGACCTTTTGTTGTTTATTCAGGAATCAACACAAAGCTAACATTTAATGCTTGGTAGACTGACAATTTACAAGACCAAGATTGACAACCTAGCATAGCAGTTGAATAAACAGAGACTAAGACACAGATATGAAGAAGTTTGTCTTTATTACATAGTCATGAGGAATGGTAAGTTACAGCTTCATTACCATGCTCCTTTACATTCTTCCATTTCCTTTATCATTGTCTTGTCTAAGCTCCCCTACGAGAATGCCCATTTTTGTCCCATCCGCATTCCCTGGATAAAGAATTTCGTATTCAAATTGTGTCAAGTGAACTCACAGAGACAAATCACGGATTGGTTTCAAGGTCTATTAGAACTCTCCATTAAGGTTTGATGGCATCACCACAACTCGAAGAACAATGGTAGATAAAATAAGCTCATTGTCGGAATCACAAAAAGGTGGGGAGCATGGTATGAGACCAGGGCCAAGCTAGTGAAGGTGGGATTGACAAAAAACATACGCAGTGTGGATGACATCAAAGAAAGATTGAATGTGTCCATTTCAATTGATAGTTGTATGGTCAACTGTTGGTTTTCAAGTCTAAGACCAGTTCTTGATATGATCTACTTCAAGAATGACTTGATGTTAGGCTATCTCGTAGGTGAAAATATTTACAGATTTTCATTGGCCTTTGGAATCATTCAGTTGCACATCCTTCCTTTTTTTTTCTGTGCTGCAAAAGATATTACTAGACACTGCTTGAGGTGTTATATTGAATGTACATTTCACTGTAAGTGATAAAAGTAATCAGAATATGCTACTTCCATAGGTCAGAAAGAAAATGGCTACAATCTCATATTGATAGATCCACCCTGGGAGAATAAGAGTGTACATCGACATGGGTTGTGAGTATTGAAATTTAATGATCTTGGAATATTTGTAGTCTACCATACTTCTGAATCAATTGAAATTTTGTATCAGGTATCCCACACTGCCAGACAAATATCTCCTCTCTCTTCCTTTGAAAGAATTGGCACATAGTGACGGTGCTGTAGTAGGCTTATGGGTTACTAATCGTGAGAAATTGCGGACATTTGTCGATAATGAGCTTTTCCCAACATGGGGCATGGTCAACTGCACAACATGGTATTGGCTGAAGGTACAATGTCGATATTGATGTACATGCCTATTTGGCATGTGCTACTTATATTTTCAGTACCTTGTGATTTATTGATTTATTGATTTATTGATTTATTTATTGCTTTACAGATTAAATCTTCCGGAGAAATGATTAGTGAGCTGGATCTTTCACGTCAGAAGCCTTATGAATGTTTACTTCTAGGATTCATTTCCCCTCAAATAGCTGCAGCTGATTCACAGGTTCAATATTGTAAAGGAAGATTTTTGTATTATTTGTTTTTTAAAGGTTAAAAGTTAAAACGAATGTTTGTGCTTCTATAAGCTATCTGAGCAATTCCCCTCCTATTGCAATGCCTGTTTCTTATTTCCATTCCACTTATTTTAGCAAAGTCATTTGTCGAAGGTTCTTCCAGAAAACTATGTTTTCATCAGCATTCCAGGTCATCATTCACGGAAACCACCACTACCATGTACATATGCCATCTCTTACGTTCATTTTTAAATACAGTCATCCTATAGGTGTGTTACTTGTCTCACTTTATTTGGATTCTTTTGCTTCGTGCAGTGCTACTTTCAAAATTTATGCCCAAGCAAGCTCCAGTTAGAGGGTTAGAGCTGTTTGCAAGGGATATGAATCCAGAGTGGACTTCATGGGGAAATGAACCACTACATTTCCAACAGGCACATTACTTTGGAAAGAAAGTTGGGGATAGAACTTGAATCTATTCATGTAGCTTTCCAACATATGGTTATCAGCCCTTATATATATATACACACACAAAGCTTTAATGTGCACAAGCATCTATGGAGAGGTGGAAGCAGCATCATCATCGTGGATATTTTTTGAAATGAGAGAAAATTGGAATCCAAAGGTCCATTCATAATGTGAATAGGCACTCTGTATTTGTTTTCTTTCCCTGATTCAACAATGTGGCTTGTATTAAAGAACTTCAGGACCTTCATCTGGCTCACCTGCAAACATAGTTTATATTAGAGAATTCTATGATATGACGTAGGGTTATGTTAGAGAATTTTGTGATACCGCTGTCAACAGCCTCTCACCTAGCTAGTTGGACATCACAATCAATAGTTTTTGTATTGTTACTTGATGATTTATTCCTACTGGAAGGAACAGTGTACTAAAAACTTATTTGGAAGGATGAATACCAGCCTATTCAGATTTCCTCTCTTGTAAGGCACTTGCATTATTGTATTCAGATGAGACTTGCTATTTCAGGGATTGTTGTTTTAGGAACTTGCTACTTATTTTGCCATTTTTTAATAGTTCCCTATCATGTGGTACAGGAAAAGAAAAAATGCGTCATTAGAACAAGGATATTCATTAATGGAAATCAAACATGATTCTAAAACAAGACTGAAAACTTGACTATATTATGTTGGAGATAATGGCGATATTTTAGTATCCATGATGGTAGGCCAGAAACATAATGTACGAGGTCCCTATCAGACAACCTGACCAATGTAAGCTACGACTGTTTCGTTTCTCCCTATCTCAAAGATGTGTACTGCACCATTTTTTAGCAATACATACATTGCTGGTAGGAAACCTCAATATGAGTTAAAAACTAACAAAAGTTATAAAAAATTTCATTGCTCAAAAGCACTCAAAATAAAGCTGACATAGTTGTAGAAAGTTTTTGGCAAAAAGGAGGCAATCATAAAGATAGTCTCAAAGAGTTGGAAATGAAATTCATCAAAAGTTAGTTGTCAAAATTTTACATGGTTTTGAGTTATTCAAATGGTTCCCAATGCCCAAAATTTATCCAATGGAAAACAATGGCATTTGATAAAAGTTCTTTTAAACGGAGATGCTAAACCCTTTATAAAGATAAGAGGGAACCAATACAAGATGCAATGATTATGTATGTTAGACCTTGACCAACACATTGTTTTATCATGTCCAACCCATTCTTATAGTGGAAGAAACCTTATGCATAGAGGCAACACAACACAAACTATTACAAAGGATGGCACTTTGGAGGCAAGAATTGGGTTAGGATGGTGGAAAGCATCAAGATGGGATGACATTATTGTTCCATTTTTTATCACATTTTGGGACTGCTTGAAGAAGGCCAAATTATGCATTGCAAATAAAACCTGGGAAGATTTGTAGAATCCCTTATACATGGGACAGAGGATTTGATTAAACATTGCCCAAAGGTTTGATTAAACATAGTATAGTTCAATACATCAAGGTAGCTCCATTAGTGCAATATTCTACATGATTGCAACACGCCCATTGTTATTACAAATGGATAATCTTGTGACATTTAGCCAATTGCATTTGGATGACTCATATTTTATGCCATGCGCATTCACAGAATATGCAAAGAGTAATGGATGCTCTTGAGTTGATGGCCTTTGTTGTTAGGTTGCATGTGAATTTCTACATCAAAACTCTCAATCTTGCACACATATGGTTGACATGCACAAGTATGGCCAAGGCATATAATCCAAATAAGACCATAAGGCATTTTGGGTATCCTCTTGGTTAATATTCAACAAACAAGAAAACTCAAAGCAACCAAAGAACCGGACTATTACAGGTTGATTTAGGAATAGTGCAATCGAGATTAATGGCTTATCTCGAGTATTGATTGCTTGTTGATTGGTGCAATCATGGATTTAAGTTGATTCAATCAAAGATATACATGTTATAAGAAAAGCTTGGTTGCTACGTACTTTAGCCCAACAAAGTCTCTAGTGTATGAAAATATTGGCTTGTTTGTTAGTACATCTTCAAACTCCTACTTTTGGTGTTTGGGAAATCACTTGTTGGGAAATGCGTGTTGGCAAGTTTAATGTTTGTACCAAAGGGTATCCCTTTAGCACCAAATTGGACAAAGATTAGAAGTTAATCCCACAAAAGCTTTGTTTGAACAAGGGAATGTATGCTAGTAACTCCATGAAATTTGAGTATCCATTGGAATTCTCTTTTTGATAACCCTTTAGCCAATGTGGAGCCATGTAGGGCATTTTGCATAGCGAATGGGGGAGGGCTTAACTTCAATCCAATCCATTAGGAGACAAACACTCGATCGCAAAGAAATAGTGATGGCAAAGGGCATGCACTAACATTTCAAGATACAATTTAGGTCCTCAAACACAAATAAATTTGGTCTAAAATAATGGAATAATTGCAAGCATTTACCCTCATGTCACCTTTAGAAGCATAAAATAGATTTTTTTATTGAAATTTGAAGTGAGGTAACTTTTGTGTCCAATGAGGTCATAAAGAATTCACAAGCTATGCCTTCCCATCTCCTTGGGTCCAAGGGCATGAAAATGCTCTTTGGCAAATCACTAAATTTGAGGGATGGTGGAAGAAAAAACTTATTTTCCTTTGGAAATTATGTTTATCCAATAGGATCACAACTAGTGGAAAGGATATTATTCATTCTCCTTGTGTGAGGTGTTGTAGCGGATTATAAATGATAACTCCTTGATATTGCACCCCTTCAATAGTGAGAGTGTTATGTCCTTAGTGAGCATTTGCAAGAAGAGGAGCCGTTCTACCATGACTCTACAATTTTAGGTACCACTTTGTTATGACATCATGATCAATCCTTGTGGGCCTTCTCCAAGATTTGAGTCCTTCATTAAGTTTAGATTAATTGCTAGCATTGTTGTTCATAAATTAGGTCGTTTGTGATGTGCTTCTTACTTAATAAATTTAATAGAGATGCATTTCTCAATTAACACAAATTATAATTTTTAATGGTTTGGTTGATTAATGTTGACTAAGTACTAGAACATTGCTAACCCAAATCTAGTAAACAAATAATAGAAAGAATACATTAGGGAGCAATTAATTGCATAATAGGTTATGACGAATTCACTAGACACACCTACATCTTGATCAATCAATAAAAATTGGAATCAATGAATTCAGTTGACACATTCTCATACACTATCCTAAAGAGAGTGGAATTTTGATGAAGGCATGAATATGTGTGGAATTATGGGTTGGATAGAAGAATGACATTTTAATGAATTCGCCTATTAAAAAATTATACTTAATAAATTGAAATATGTTGTTTGAAAGAGCATAGAGAGTTTTACCGTAGTCCTTTAGGCAAACACTCTTTAACAATAAAATAAAAATCAAGAAGAAATTACACAACAATAACAACTAATTTGCCTACTTTCCTATAACAAACAAATGAAATTCAGCCCCTTAGTTTAGAATAAAATATTTGGCACTAGGGGATGAAATAGCACCTGCCAAACTAAGAATTAGGGATGAAGGGTGTCCTCAACTAAGAATCATATGGTCTAACTCCAAACCAATGTGAATGATGATGAATTTATCATGCAAGGAGATGAAGGTATTTGATTGTGCACGGCAAGAACACTTGGACATGATATGGAGTAATTGCAAATGACAAAAAGCGGAAATGGAGAATATTAGTGATCTAACTTGATTCTGTATGCTTATTGCATCATAGTGAAAATGACTCTAAATTGAATAGGGTCAACATGTAAACAGAAAGTAAATTTAAGTTGAAGAAATATATTTATCTTGTGTAAAACTCTCAACAAGTCTCGAGTTCTTCTCTATTCACCCAAATACCTCTCTTCCACAACCAAGTTTAATTAATGATGATGACCTTTGGTGGGGTGGGGGGGGGGGTTGTTGAAACTAGCCGTCAGGTGCGAAACAATATCATCACTCTTCAGATGAAGACCATCGAGTTGATAACAAATACAGAGATATATTAACATATTCTAGAAGGCAAAGAAAGCAACATAGACAGGATCAATAGAAAAGGTAGCAAGAAGAGAAGTGTTGAGAGTCGAACTCAACTTCCCATAGATAGGTTTCACACTAGCTCATGGACATGTTGGGCTAGTTTTGTAAATAGTAGAAAGGGCACTTTCCCTAGCTTAGTTGGTATATAAACCAACACATTGTAACTTAGTAATTGTTGGATGTTTTATGCTTTGATGTAATTTTGGGTAATATACAGTTTGTCTCTCACTCACTCTCTCTCTCTCTGTCTTGAGACACACACACACATACACACACACACACACACACACATCTTCCGTTGCATTACAACCACTCTTGCCTCCTCTTTTCTTCACATGGTATCAGAGCGTGTGGTTGCCTGATCAAGCATTTTCGACTGTGTTGTGCTGCACGCCGACGATCAACAGTACCGACCCATCGACAAAGAAGGAATCACCATGAATACTCAAATGGGAAGCGCCCTTCCTACCGAGAAGCTCGACAGAACGAACTTTGCATCTTGGAAATACAAGATGCATCAATATCTTGTCGGAAAAGGCTACTGGAGCTACATCGAAGGAACTCACGAATCACACCCCAACCCAACACACGCCGACTATCCCGCTTGGGAGCAGGCCGCAAGCCGTGTGTTGTATTGCCTTGCATCATGCGTTCATGATCACATGCTTGGCTACATTCGAGAGGCAAAAAGGCCGAAGCAAGCATGGGAAAACCTCAAGAAGATTCTTGCAGCCAATACGGCCGCACGAAAGCTCCAACTTCGATAGAAGCTGAACAATCTTCAACAAAGGGACATGTCAATCGGAAACTACACCTTAAAGATCAAGGAGTTGTGTGATGCCCTTGGATCAATCAATGTTAGCATTGACGATGAAGAAATGGTGCAGGTATGCCTCAATGGCTTGGCACTGCGCTTTGGCGCAATAAGATTGGTTGTTCTCGTGAGAGAGAATCCTCCCTCTTTTGATCTCCAATCATTGTTGCTGGTCAAAGCGAATCACATGCGTCAAAGGAACAACGCGCATTAAGGAAAAATGCTATATTCGAACTTCGATGGAGGAAGAGGACAAAGCCGCGGTAGGAGAGGTTGATTCGGCCAAGGTTGACACAACCAAGAGCGTAACTCCCACTAATGGCAAGCGGACAGAAACGGCCCCAGAGAGTTCGGCGGAAGGGGGAGTCATCACGTCGGACCAAGCAACCGTAGGAACCCAGTTGAGTGCGGGTACTGTGGAAAACTTGGCCACTACGAAGAGGAGTGTCGAAAGAAGAAGCATGAGTAAGGCTGACAACTAACAAATTACGCCACGAACTCCGACTACGGCGACCGTGACGAAATGTTCATAATGAACCAACCCAGACAGCAACACTCGGCGAATGCCGATACTATGTCACGTTCATCGACCACTTCTCTAGGAACACCTAGATCTATCCGATGAAGCAAAAGAGTGAAGTGTTCAGGCACTTCCAGACATTCAAAGCCGAAGTCGAAAAAACTTCGGGTCGGCATGTACGTTGTCTTCGATCAGATGGAGGCAAAGACTATTTTTCGGATGAATTTACGGCGTATCTCCGAAAAGAAGGAATCCGATGAGAGTTCTCGTGTCAACACACGCCTCAGCAAAACGGTGTAGCAAAGTGCAAAAATCGCCATGTAGTAGAAATTGCACGAGCCATGATGAACGAGAAGAACCTGCCGAAATCATAATGGGCAGAAGCGGCAAATACGGCTGTATATCTCATGACCAGGTGCACAACCTCAAGAGTACACGATATAACTCCGCATGAGAAGTTCTTCGGAAAGAAGCCGGACTTGTCACATGTCCGTATTTTCGGTTCTATCGCCTACATAAATATTCCCGACGATACGCGGCAAAATCTTGACCCAAAGTTGGAGAAATGTATCCTCGTAAGATACTCACTCGAACAAAAGGGGTACAAATGCTACAACCCATCTACCCATAAGGTTTGAACAAGTCGAGACGTAGTCTTTGACGAATACGCATCCTGGTACGCACTAGAAAATACCTGTCAGGAATAGTACTAAAACAAAGAGAGAATTAGTATTGGAAAAGGGAAGTACTATTAGTACTAAGAGGACGGGACTGCGTAAGACTCCCGAGAGAGGAAGAGAGAAGAGGAGAGAGAGAGATAGCGAGGACGAGAGAGAGAGAGAGAGAGAGAGAGAGAGAGAGATGATGATGATAACAGAGGATATATTATGTGAAGAGTAAGTACAAAAGGGCTATGAGGCTTAAGATTGGCGTTGAACCAATTTGGTTCAAAATAATCCCTGGCGCCTTCTTTTATAGTGTTCTTAGGAGTAATCTTGAAGCTTCTAGAATGTTCCAGGGAAATCTAGAATATACATTAATTTCCTATAATAAAACTTAAATGAAAAGAATATCCTACGTATTACAATAGATGGTATAATGGTCAAGAGCTCGACCCATATAACATAAGGTCATGGATTTGAGTCTTGCCATCATCTCCCCCTTAAGAGGACGAGTGGAACGAGTCGGCGTTGATTGCGAACCAGGTTTGTCCGGATACTTTTGGTGGAACTCAGGAAGAAGATCCTGAGCATTGGCGACATGCTCGACGAGTTCCCAAGTACGTTCGCTCGGACTATAGCCGAGCCAATTGACCAAATAATAAAGTTTGTTGCAAACAAGTTTGGAATCGAGGACGACAACAACTTTATACTCCGGGCCGGCTTCCACCTCAAGTGGGGGCGGCGGTGGTGTAACACGATCATGAATAGTGTTTGCTTTATAAGGTTCAAGAAGAGAGCTATGGAAAACCAGATGTATCTAAAGATACGGAGGGAGATCAAGGCGGAACGTGACATTATTAACCTTACTAGGAATACGGAAAGGACCAAGTCGTCGATAATCCAACTTGTTGCACGGTCGAGTAGTCTTGATGTGACGACGTAAGAGCCATACTCGATCTTTGATGGCAAAAGAGGAGGGAAGCCGATGACGATCCACATAAGTCTTCTGTGTGTGTTGAGCATGACGAAGATGAGTAGAGAGATCCATCTGGATCTTGCATAGCCTCTCCAAATGATCCTCGGCACGAGGATTGGTAGGTAGCTCCGGGGTGTCGATCACCGACCAACGAGGATGAGAACCGATATAAGTGTAAAATGGGGAGACCCGAGTCAAGGACTGAACAACATTAGTATATGCAAACTCCGCAAAGTGGAGAATCTCAGCCCAATCGTCCTGTTGATAGCTCAGAAAACATCGGAGATATTGTTCCAACGTTTGGTTTGTTCGTTCCGCCTGCCCATCGGTCTGGGGATGGTAGCCGGAGGAGAGGTTGCAAGAGACCTTGAGCATCTTGAAGAGATGCTGCCAAAATTTGGAGACGAATTGAGGTCCTCGGTCACTGATGATACTGTTTGAGAGGCCATGATGCCGAAATACCTCACGCATGACAAGGGCGGCGGTTTCCTCGCTAGTGATGGCCTTAGTACACGGCACAAAATGTGCCATCTTAGTATATCTATCGACGACGGTTAAGATAGCATCAAACCCCTTCGAGACCGGCAGATCTGTGATAAAATCAAGACAAATAGACTACCATGGCTTACTTGGAATCGGTAAGGGTTCCAACAAGCCATATGGATGGTGTCCGGGCATCTTTGCTCGGCAGCAAGCATCACAAGTCCGAATGTAGTCGTTGACAAAACGTCGCATATGGGGCCACCAAAAAGATCGTTGAACGAGATCCAACGTCTTAGTACTACCGAAATGTCCCGCCGTATGGGTGTCGTGACAATTTTGAATGATTTGAAGGCGACATGAGAAATCAGGGACATATACAAGCTTTTTAAAGAATAACAAACCATCATGATATTCGAATTGTTGGTAGTCCATACCTGGTTGTTGAGATTGGGAACATGATGCCCGAGAGGTATCAATGTGCACCAGAATGTCTTGAGCAAAACTGTTTGTCTTCAAGTTCGCACGTATGGCATCGGTAATCCGGGAATCCATTGGGGTGTGAAAAATCCTTGTTGTGTGCAATCATGTTGGTCCCAAGACTACTTGCTTTTGATTATCAAACGCTAGATCACCAGGACGAGGTGCAAGATATGAACACCGTGATAGCGCATCTGCTTTTCCTTGCTACTTCCGCAGTCGATATGTGATTTTGAAGTCAAAACGCATGAGGAATTGAGCCCACCGAGCTTGCCGTCGATTTAGCACCTGAGCGTTCTAGAAATAAGCAAGATTTTTGTGATCACTAAAGATGATGACCTGATGTGGAGAGCCCTCTAAGAAATGCCGCCATTGACAAAGGAATCCACGATGGCTAATAACTCCTTGTCATGTATTTCGTAGTTGATTTCTACGGCATCGAATTTGTGCGAATGGAAAGCCACAGGATGTAACTCTCCTTTATCTCCTTGTTGAGAAAGGATGCTACCAAGGACGAAATCCGATGTGTCGGCCTCCATGATGAATGGTTTGTTTGTATCCACATGAGCTAGAATAGGAGCTGATGTAAAGGCTTACTTAAGATGCCGAAAAGCCATGTCCGCTTCATTGGACCAAAGAAATGCTTGTCCCTTCTTCGTAAGTTGTGTGAGAGGTAAAATAATCTTCGAGTAATCCTATATAAACTTGTGGTAGAAGTTAGCAAAACCTAGAAAACATTGTACATCTCGTACCGATGGAATTTGCCACTCTAGCACAATTTGGACTTTAGCTGGATCCATGGAGATGCCCCTTGAGGAGATGACGTAGCCTAGAAATTCCACTTGCTTGCAGTCAAAGCTACATTTTTCTAGCTTGGCATAAAGTCCATTCTCGCGGAGTCGTTTTAGTACTAATAGTACATAAGAATCATGCTCTTCCTGGGTCTATGAATAAATCAATAGATCATCCAAATAAATGATCAAACAGATATCCAAGAGGTCTCTAAATATATCATTTGCCATGTGTTGGAAGACTATGGGTGCATTGGTTAGATTGAATGGCATAACGGTATACTCGAAATGCCCATACCGCGTGCGAAAGGCGGTCTTCCATTCATCTCCTGATCGGATTCGCACGAGGTTATACGCTCCTCGTAGATCGATTTTTGTAAAAAACTTGGCACCATTAACTCGCTCTAAAAGACTTGATATAAGAGGAAGTGCATACCTATTCCGGATGGTGACTTTATTCAAGTCGCGGTAATCAACGACGAGAGGAAGTGAGCCATCTTTCTTCTTGACAAAGAAGATGGGTGCACCGGCCAGAGATTTCGAATGACGAATAAACCCGCTTGCCAAGTTCTCCTCTATGTAGGCTCGAAGGAATTCTAACTCTTTGGGTGACAAGTTGTAGATTGGTCCCCATGGTGGCTCTGCTCCTGGTTGTAAATCAATGGGACAATCATAGGGACGATGATGAGGAAGAGTACTGGCTTTTACCTTGTCAAATACATCGGCATAAGGATGATATTTCGCCGGAAGTTGCACTAGGGATTCCTTCTTAATAGTGCTAGAAGGATGTATTGATATTGCAAATAGGAACATTGCCTCCTTGTGTCCTTCTTCGCGTAATTGATGGAGTGAAATGGTCCAAACTCGATGAGTAGATTCTTGGGGTTGTCAATATCAGACTTCTCTTGTTCTCCAATCTATGTCTGGATTATGTAATTCAAACCAAGGTAATCCCAGGACAATGGGATGCTCTGGACTACTAATTATATTGAATTTTACTACACAGAAAACTATCTAGGACAACTTGAATGGGTTTTGACTCTTCTACAATATTCCCGAAAGCAATGGGACGACCATCAATGACTACTGCAGATGCGGGGCAAGGAAGTTTTCTTAAGGATATCTGAGAAGCTTGGGCAAAATTTCGATCCATGAAACAGGAATTGGCTCCGGAATCTAGAAGTGCTAGGACGTATACTGGAGGAGTAATTTTAGTATTAACCATGACTTGGGCTAGGAACACATTGCTAACTTGCTTGGAGGGAATGGAACCACTAATGGGTTGTACAGATATAGGGTTCTCCAACCAAACGGCTCCTATTTTGGCTGGACTCAGTCATTTAACTCTTCATTTAATTGACTAAGGATTTCAAATTTGTTTGAGATACTTGGGCTAGTAGTACTATTAATACTATCAGACACTCCTAAGGGAAGAATTAACTCGGGTTTAGTACAGGCTACGATTTGATTTACCTGTCTTCTTGTTACCGATTAGGAACACGGTTTGCAGTCAGTCCTTCGACCTAGACCTCCAAGTGGTTGTGGAACAACGAATAGGCGTCTATGCGTAATGCGTAGGGGAATGTTCCCTGTAACCTATCAGCGTATAAGGGAGACGGCTACAACCGACTCCTTAGCAATGGTTACACTTACGTTCTTACACGCTCAGGTATTCTAGACATACAATAGATTAGCCGTAGCTATACACAGACTTTCAGAGAAGTTAGAATTCTATTATGATACGTTCCTTTACATTCCAAAATTACACGCTCCCTCTATCAGAGGTTTTCTACCCTTTATATACGCAGGGTCTATTTAGTCATTCACGCTTCCTGCATGAACCGTTACATGCGTTATGATCTTATATTATTTCTTATTCCTACGCTCTTTTCCGTCGGTTACTATTCCGGCGGACAACACCTGGCACGCTTGTGGGACACTGCCCTGGCACGTTGGACCCATCCTGATAATCTTCTTCCAAAATGGCCCGGATGTTTGGCTCTGTTGCGGTGTCCGCGTCCGGAGGCGACATAGTGGCTTAATCGGGATATTAGTGATTGTTTCACTAGATGAAAAAGGTTACATTTCAGGCCACCAAGGTTTAATCTTCTTCCGGCCCGTAGGTGCATCGTGGTGGGGCTCCCCTGTTTGGTCGGAATGGTTTCTCCCGGTTTCGCAGTCGTCGTGTGTGGTTGGTCCGGGTACGGTGGGCTCTTCTTGAGCTAGTGGGTTGGGCTCCGTCGTCGTCATGCTTGCGATCGACTGCGGCACTGTCTCAATCGTTACTTCCTCCGCGGTGTCGGCCGTCTTTGTACGTTCCGGGGAGTGGGGCTGCGATTCCGCCTGGCCCACACCGTTCTCCGTGTGGTCCGATGATAGCGTAGGCTCGTGCGGATGAACCTCCTCTTGGGCAGTGGTTTCGTTGTTTGGTACTGTGGGGGACTCCGCTCATCGGTCCGCGCAGTTCACCGTCGTTGTAATTTTTGGTGATCTGGCCTGAGGTTCCTGTTCTTCGGCCGTGCCCAGATTGGCGTCTCGCTGGATTCCTCATTTGTTCGCGTGTTGCCGGCTTGTGTGATCTAGTGAAATAGCTCCTCCTAGCTTTCACCAAAATCGTCTAAGAGTTGCACGAGTTCTTCAGAGTGTTGGTTTGCTAGTGCACGATAGTCTTGCGCTAGGTCCTCTCGTACGACCGCAATGCTCTCCTCATTTAGTTTATAGAAACCTCGGCTGTCTTTTCGCCGGTTCTCCCAGTCTGCACGATACGCGTACAATTCCGCTGCCTGGGTTGCCCACGCCATCCATCCTTTGTCCAGCGCCATTTTCAATTGCACTGTGAACCTCTCCCAATTTTTTTGGAGAAGGATACGCACGTTGTCGTAGTGTATTTCGTACACTATGTGAAAAAGTAAAAATAATATAACCGATTTAATTACATATAAATAAATAAAATAATATATCAAGATATTTATCACGTGCATAGGGCAAGATTCGAACCTGTACCTCCACGTAGCCAAACCTCAACTTTACCATTATGCTACCTTATCTTTAGTGTTTTATAAATAGATTTAATAACTATAAGTGCTTTATTTGCGCCTACCTTTATTAAAAAGGTAAATCATGCATTTTTAGAGTGCGTGAATATTTTATAGAAAAACGCAAGCAACTAAAAAGTGACTCATGCACATCTAGCGTGCATGAGCACTATATTTAGCAAATAAAAGCAAGGATTAGAAAAGCATCACATGCACATTTAGTGTGCATGAACATATGAGAAAAAGCATGTAGCTATGCTTAGTCTCTCCCATCACTATATAAGGATGGGGAGCACATTGTAGTTTTTGTTGATTATTTTTCTATAATGATCAATCAATCTAAAATATTTGTGGGATTCACGAATTTGCTAAAATATTTTTCTCGTACTACCTAAATATTGACTAAATATACTAAACTCGTGGGATTCACGAGATTCTTATCTTATAACTCTTTATACCTATTCTTTACTAGCCTTATTTGTATTTTTCTTTCTCCTAGTCCAAAACCTCTGCGGTTCCCACCCGACTCATGCAACGATCCGAAGCCGAAAGGCACGACAACGTTGTCTGTGATGGCCTGGCAACGGTTGTGTGCGCCCTCCATCGACTTCTGGAGGTTTGCAATTTCTTGTTGTTTAACCGCCGCCGCTTCTTCGTACGTGGCCTTCAGACCCGCCCCGCCCACAGCTGGGATTCCTTTGCATGTTGTTCTTCTAATTTCCCCATTTCATTGTTTAGGCGGATTTCGAGCTGATGCCTTCTTTCCTATTTGACCACCAGCTGCTCGTCGAACCATACCTTCTTTTTCTCTAATAAGGCCCGAAGTCCTCCGATTGCCGCCTCCAATTTCTTCGCTTCATCCTGTAATTGGGCGTTTTCATCTTTTGTCCGGATGTGTTAAGCTACCTCCGTAGTGAGTTTCTCTTCAAGGATTTTTACTACCTTCCAGCCGTTAGCCCGGATCTCCTTTTCTCTGTTTGAGGATTGGTGCAGTTCAGCTCAAAGGTGGTCAATTTCTGATTCCGCAAGTTGCACGACCCTTTTTGCTTTCGAGGCAATGGCGGTCTGAGCCTCAATTTCTTCCTTCAAAGAGTCGATGGCGTGGTTTGGTGGCGGAGTTGTGTGTGGCGTCGTAGTCATGTTAGCTTCCAACTCCGCGATGCATTCGTTGGCTTTTTGCAGCTCGGCTTGGGTCATTTTCACCTTCTTCCAGACATTCTTATTTTTAATGGCCATCTCCTTGGCGCCCGTGTTGACCTTTGCCAGTTCCCTATGGACGTCGACTAGGGCCATGTTTAATGGGGGTAGCCCCATCCCTACTCGGCGTACCCCGGCGTTCCTCTGTCTGTCGACCTTAGCTAGCCGGTCCTCATCGTCGCTCTTCGCCGTTTGTGTCAGGGCGCGCTCGATCATATGGCGCTTTCCATGCTCCTCGGCCATTCGTTGGGAGGCTTTTATCTGTTGTGTTGCCAGGAATTCCATGATCTCAAAAGAGGTTCCGAATTGTAAGAGGGCGTTGAACTCATGGGCCGTATCCGGGATATCTGGATATGCCAACACCTCGCTTTCCACCGTCAATACGGCTTTCACTCATTAGGACTAGGTCGTAATGATCGGTCGTGGCTCCCGGATGATTTCGAAGGTGGTATTGTTCTCCGTAGCTGCGGAGCCATCTCTGTCAGTCGTTGTTTCTGCCGCCATGGGGACGTCTTTGACCAATCCCCGCCCATCTTTCCTGTCCAATCTACGTCGTTTTGGTCTGGGGCTATCCTGTCGTGTGTCTATGTCAGGCTCTGGGGCTGCTGCCACGGAACGTGTCGGTTGTTCCTCCTACGTTGTCTATGTGTCTGGCTGGGCGGGAGGTGTTGTCCGCGTGTCTTGCTGGGCGGGTTGGGGTTCCTCTTCCCACTCTGGGGCCGCTAACTCCGCTAACCTGCGTTTCGCGGATCGGGGTGGGGGCGTGGGTCGGCTAGGTTGTGGTGCCGGCAGGCCTCGAGGTGGGAATAGAACCGTAAGGTACTGTTGTATGATCGGCCTGAGCTTTTTTCCTGCCTAATACACATGCATGCCTTTCCGTAACGTTGGCCCTATGATGACCCCCCAGTCGACCGCACGTCCTTCAAAGGTATCGATAATGATGCCCACCTTCTGCTTGGGCATCCCATATGCGTTGACATGTACGCAACCGACCTCTAACAGGAACTTGGCAACTTCATGGAAGAAGGGATCCGGGATCTGCTTCGTTCTATATGCCTTTCCGGGATGTAACATCGCCCGCGTAATGGCCACCTGCCGTGCCGCAGTGCGCCTCCCGTAAAACTGCTTCCTTCTCATCCTGACATACCCCATGTCGCCAAATGCCGTCACATCCTTTGTGATATAAAACTCCTTCTACGAGGCAGAAGTGACGGCTTCGGATGGCTAGTCGTTTCTTCTCGTCCGTGCGTAATTGGGGTGGAGGCAGTCCCGTAGTAAAAAAGTACGTCATTTGCATAAGCCACCGGTCCGGAAAGGTCGATTCCGTTCTTTCTGCTAGTGCTGCTACCCGCAGGATGTCGGTGTCCGGAAAATCGTTGTCATCTTTCTGTACTGTTTCTCCATTCTCGAGTCTGCTCAAAAAATCCGCCATTGCGTGTTGCGCTCCTAGTCGGTGTTGGATTATGAAATCGAATTCTTGGAGCAACAACATCCATCGCGCCAATTTCCCCATCAAGGTTTGTTTCTCCACCAAATATAGCAGCGCCGAATGATCCACGTGGAACGTGAATTTCCTCCCTAGTAAATAATGCCGGAATTTATTGATGTTATAGATCATCCCTAGCGCCTCCCGCTCCGTTGTGGAATAGTTACGCTCTGTTGTTGATAATTTACGACTAGCATAGTACACTGGTCGATACCAGTTTGGTTCGGTGAGCTGCATTAGTGCACTTCCTATTGCTATGTCCGAGGCGTCGACAAACACATAGAATGGCTTCGCCCAAACTAGGGGTTGTACGACGGGGGCCTGTGTGAGCATTATCTTAAGTGCCTCATAGGCCTTATCCTCCGTTGCAGTCCATTGGAAAGGAGTCCGGTGTACGGCAGCATGTAACGGCGTGGCGAAGTCCGCCAAATATCGTATCATCCGACTGTGCCACCGTATTTGTCCTAAAAACCGGCTAAGCAATTTAGTGTTTGTCAGAGTTTTGGCTTGTGTAATCGCGATGATCTTGTTCGGATCGACTGCTATTCCCTCCGTGCTGACTATATGGCCCAGGAGAGTCCCGCTGGTCACGCCAAAAGCACATTTCGCGGGATTCAGGCTTAAGCGTGCGGTGCGGCAACGTTCCAGGCACAGTTGTAAGTGCGTAAAATGGTCTATTGTTCTCCCATATACCGCAAAGTCATCTAAAGAAACTTGCATGAATGCCGGAATGTATTCCCCAAATATCTCCGTAATTGTCCGTTGAAATGTTGCCGGCGTCGTCTTTAGTCTGAACATCATGACGACTGCCACATAGACTCCCTAGTCCGTGACAAATGTCGTCTTTTCTTGGTCTTCGGGATGCATGCGTACTTGGTTATACCCATTGAAGCCATCTAAAAAACTGTACATCTCATGTCCCACGACGGCGTCTAGTACGCTATCGGTGAATGGTAAAGGAAATGTGTCTGTAATGGTTACGGCGTTTAATTTTCGGTAATCTACGCATACCTGTATTTTGCCGTTTTTCTTTGGAAGGACCACTATCGGGTTTAACCATGTCACTTGTTTAACTGGCCATATGAACCCCGCCTTCAGGAGCTTGTCAATTTCTTCTTTCACGCGGGTCGCATAGTTCGGGTTCATGCGGTAGAGGCGCTGCTGGACGGGTTTTGCGTCTGTTGCTAAATTGATCTTATGTTGATAGAACTTGGGATCTAACCACTTCATGTCCTCGTGAGCCCAAGCGAACACATCTTTATATTTCGTGAGTAGTGCGATCATCGTGTTTCTCTGGTCCGGCCTTAATTCCTTTGCGATGGAGAGGAAACGGGGTTCCGACTCCGCACCCACATTTTCTTCTTCCAGGGTGGAAGCGGTGACTCGTCGTGAAATCTCCATTTCCCTTTCAAATGCCGCTCGTGCTCTGCTGAGTTCCACTATGGACTCTGGGTTTGGTTCGTAAGCCTCATCGTGGAGAATAGTGGCCGTGGCATATCTTGTCGCGGTTGCAATGACATCGATTTCGAACAGCGGAATGATCCGTGGGTGCTCATCTAGATATGCCTCTAATTCTGCATCCTCCACCCCAGCCAATATATTTATATATTCTACGTATAATGGTGTTATACCCTTGGGTTGTGGCGTGCTTCCTTCTGTAGGTACGCGAACCTTGGTGCAATCCGTGTTGGAAACTGATACACTTGTGTTGCCAGCTCTGCTTGATATATGCTGCCCGAAGCCATGGTCTGCCCAGAAGCACTGGGTATGCCCATGGGGCGTCCAAGGCGAGGACGACCGCCGAGATGTCGAAGCGATGTCCGCCCACGATAATGCCTATTTTGTGAATTAACCCCAATGGTCGTACTAAGCGGGTATCTGCCATTCGGAGCCAGAATGGGCAAGCCTCCCATTCTAAAATGCCTAACTGCTCGCAAGTTTTTGCGCTAATTACATTGACGCCTGAGCCGCCATCGATTACGCATCCAGGATTTTCCTGTCCATGTAATATTAATGTAATAGCCGGGTTGTGTTGATCCACTATCGGCGGTCCGTCGCTAACGTCTGTAAGGTTTGTAATGACGCTCACCCCGGGTATGCTTGTCACCCGTTCTTCCATGGTCTGGCGGAAGCGTGGGACTAGCTGCAACAGTTTCTCCATGGTTAACGTTATCTCGCAGCCCGCTAATGCCTGCCAAATGGGGTCCAGGACCTGTCCTTCGTCCTCTGCTCGCTCCCTCACGTTCGCGGACTCCTTCCACATGCGCTCTACATTGGTCGCGTTTGCTTTTTCCACCCATGCCTGGGCTTGTCATCGTATCTTGTCTTGCGCAGCCCAATAAGCCGTTTTTGTTTGTTGGCGTGTCATGACTTGCGGCACTTCCGCCGTAATCATATTGACGGCGGGCCCCTTTCCCTTGCGTGTTGGGCATTGCGTGATTCACCCTTCTCAGCTCCTGGTGGTGTGTGCTGCCCCCCTGGTGCTACTTGCTCCTCGCGGTCCGGCCTTGTTTGTCGGAATGCACGTGGTGGTTGCTATTGGTCCCGTCGTTGTTCCTAGTGTCGCTCATCTCCCGAGCTTTCGTCATAACGCCGGTGATCTCGATATTGTCGCGGCTTACCACGATAACCATTGAAGCCGCCCCGTTTGTTTGTTGGTCGGTGATTCTCGTAGCGCCGGCCCCCTTTAGCATAACTCGGATGTCCACGATAATCCTCGTCATCTAGTTCATCTTCCTTGGAGTCGTTGTGATTTTGGCGATTCCAGTGGTGCCGGTCATCCCATGGGTTGCGATCCACATACCGTGGTCGGTCTTCTTGCCTCCTTTGTTCAGTCTGGCATGGTGGACGTTGGGTGTCCATGCTGCAGACTACGGGAGTGGCTCTATTCAGCATATTGTATTCGCATTGTTCGACTGTGTGAACCTTTGAGTGGCAGATTGGGCAGTGGATTCGCATATTGCACTCCACTGCGGAATGCCCCAAGTTCAAGCAAATCGTGCACTAGATTTCTTGACAAAACTGGCGTTCCTCGTCCTAGGGTAACGCTTGTCGTAAGGAGGACATAGAAAACCTTTCCTCCTCCTCGTCCAAATCAAGTTGTAACGCTTGTTCAATGACCATATCCGTCGTTTCCCCTTTCACGCTATTGTTGTTGAGCGTTGCCCAGATGGGTTGACGTAATGCTGCCATAAATGTTTCTCGAGCCTCGTCCTCCGCGGGGCTCCGTTCTAGTTTCCGCCGTAGATTTTGGAAACGTAAGCTGAAATCTGTGATCGTCTCGGTCGGCAGTTGCTTAATCGTGTAGAACTGTCCGAGGATTTTGCATTGTGGAACCCTCTAATGGAAGAACCACAAGAAAGCGGACTGCAGCTGATCGAAGGTTGTGATTGCTGGTAAATCCATATGTGAATGCCAAAACGCCGCTCGCCCGTCCAATGTTAACCCGAACTCCGTCATTTTCGACTGGTGCGCTACCACCTCCGAAAGGCTCTGCGCCATGTGGTTCTCATTCCAGACATTAAGGAACATGCGAATATGGGTTGCGGCGTCGGTTTCACCGTTAAAGCGGGGGTAGGCAAAGGCCATGCTGGGGGCTACGGCGGGTCGGGAAAGACCACAGGGTGGCTGTGGTGAGCGTACTCCCCGCATCTCATCGAGGTATTTGGAGAGCGAAGACTCACCTTTGTAATCATAGCAGGTAGTACTGAGGTCGCTGAGGCGAGGCTTTTGCCATGCGCGTTCTTCTACCTGGCGTGTGACGGACCTTGTGATTGGCCGGTCTTGTCGTGTTGGTTCTCTGGGGCATTTGCGGCTAAACATCCATTCGTCATTGCTCATCTGTGAGAAGACACAAATCACCAAGCGTGCCAAAAGTGTTACCGATTAGGAACACGGTTTGCAGTTAGTCCTTCGACCTAGACCTCCAAGTGGTTGTGGAACAACGAATAGGTGTCTATGCATAATGCGTAGGGGAATGTTCCCTGTAACCTATCAGCGTATAAGGGAGACGGCTACAACCGACTCCTTAGCAATGGTTACACTTACGTTCTTACACGCTCAGGTATTCCAGACATACAGTAGATTAGCCATAGCTATACACAGACTTTCAGAGAAGATAGAATTCTATTATGATACGTTCTTTTACATTCCAAAATTACACGCTCCCTCTATCAGAGGTTTTCTACCCTTTATATACGCAGGGTCTATTTAGTCGTTCACGCTTCCTGCGTGAACCGTGACATGCGTTATGATCTTATATTATTTCTTATTCCTATGCTCTTGTCCGTCGGTTACTATTCCGGCGAACAACACTTCTTGGCCTATGGGGACAGTTGATTGCGATATGCCCTGATCCACCGCAATAAAGACATAATCGATTTGCACATGTCATTGCTTTTCTTCTTCTGATAACGGGCCACGTTGACGCATGGTGTCGATCTCCATCAGTGTCGGAGTATTTGCTTGAGATATGTCTCGTGCAAACGGTTTAGCCACGACTAAGGCATATGTGGGCTCCGGCCTAGGGCGTGGTATTTGTAATTGACGTTCCGAATGCCATTCGAAAAGGCAGTTGTCGCAACGAACCGCTCGACTGATCGCCTCTATAAGACACTTTGGTTCTTCGAGGAAGGTTAGAAGTAGATCTTTGACATCGTTTTGCAGGTCGTAGCGAAACTGCTCCATTAGTGCTTGATCATCCCAAGGGATATCTGAGGCGAGTAGATGGAAATCTGCCATGTAGGCAAAGGCTGGACGATCGCCTTAAAGCAATCGTCGGATTTTGTTGATCGTCTTCCTAATGTTGTCTATATCTCCAAAGCAAGCTTTAAACTCACCAATAAAGTCTTCAAAGTTATTAGGTAAGGGCGATTGTTTTTCAAGAAGCGGAGCAAACCATGCCAAGGCTGAGCCACTAAGCAACGTGCCTATTAGGCCGACTCGGGATGCATAAGTGGGGTATTGAGAAGGATGCATTTGAATGACTAAGCGTACCTGATTGAGGAATCCCCTAAATTGCGATCGTGTTCCATCAAATTTCACAGGAAGTCAAATCTTGGGCTCTTTATGAAATCCTTGGGGACTTGAACCTTGTTGTTGCAACGCTACTTCGAGTTGTTGCACACGTAACGCTAACTCCCCATGTTGTTGTTGTTGTTGTTGTGTTTGTTGTTTTTCTAGGGCGATTTGTTGAAGATCCCCTAACAACCGTAGGTTTTCTTGTTCCAATGCAACAAATTTTTCTTTTAGACACTGTAGCTCGAAGAAAACGGATTGGTATTCTTGGGCGCTAACAGAAGCCATTGTATAGAAAAAGGATAAGAGGATGAGGGAAACCAAAAGAAAGACTAGAGAGGAAAATTGGTTCAAACTGTCAGGAATAGTACTAAAACAGAGAGAGAATTAGTACTGGAAAAGGGAAGTACTATTAGTACTAAGAGGACGAGACTGCGTAAGACTCCCGAGAGAGGAAGAGAGAAGAGGAGAGAGAGAGATAGCGAGGACGAGAGAGAGAGAGAGAGAGAGATAGAGATGATGATAACAGAGGATATATTATGTGAAGAGTAAGTACAAAAGGGATATGAGGCTTAAGACTGGCGTTGAACCAATTTGGTTCAAAATAATGCCTAGTGCCTTCTTTTATAGTGTTCTCAGGAGTAATCTTGAAGCTTCTAGAATGTTCCAGGGAAATCTAGAATATACATTAATTTCCTATAATAAAACTTAAATGAAAATAATATCCTACGTATTACAATAGATGGTATAATGGTCAAGAGCTCGACCCATATAACATAAGGTCATGGGTTTGAGTCTTGCCATATCATGACAATACCTCGACTCCAACCCCGCTCGACGCGGATGACACTGAAATAGAAATAGAAGTTGGGGATCGGCCCTCACAGATGTTAGAAGACATCCCAATTTCAACACAGCTGAGTGGGCCATCAGAGCCGGCGAGCGATGAAAGCACATCTCGGTCGAGTCCGAAGCTAGACAAACGGAAGGCGAAAATGTGGGAATATGAAGATCAAGAAGAGACCGAGATGCTTCACTCTCTTTACAATGAATTTGAAGATCTCAACATCTGCATAGATGGAGCGAAGACAGCTACGCTGATCCACACGTGACAAGAACCCCGTAAACCGCTACAGCCATGACGAGTACATGGCGTATCATTACGCCTTTATGATGAAGGTAGCAACAGTACGGGAGCTAGAAACGCTTTCCGAAGCCGTAAATGATCCGCGATGGGTCAACGTGATGCATGAGGAAATGGAAGCACTATGCAAAAACGAGACATGGGATCTCGTACCTCACCCGCCGAACAAGAAAGCGATTGGTTGCAGATGGATATACAAAGTAAAATACAATGCCGACGGATCCGTAAATCGCTTCAAAGCACGGCTCGTTGCGAAAGGCTACGCGCAAACGCACAGCATAGACTACGAAGAAACCTTTGCCCCGGTGGGAAAGATGACAACTGTACGAACAGTAATTGCACTCGCCGCATCGAAGGGATGGCACCTCCACCAAATGGACGTGAAAAATGCTTTCCTCCAAGGACAGTTAGAAGAAGAGGTGTACATGATACAACCACCCGGATTCGAATCGCGTAAGCATCCGCACGCCGTATGCCAACTCAAGAAGCCACTCTACGGCCTCAAACAAGCACCGCGTGCTTGGCACTCGAAGATCACGCAGTATCTTCACCAAGTCGGATTTCGGATGTCAAAATCCGACACCTCTCTGTACATTCAAAACGAGTCGGATAGCCTGATCATCATCATCCTATACGTGGATGATTTGGTCATCGGAGGAAAGGATCTCGCCGAGATTAACAAAGTCAAATCGCTTCTTTCTGGCAAATTCGAAATGAAAGACGTACACGAGCTCTATTACTTCCTAGGTATTGAAGTAATTCGGACACAAGTCGGAATAATAATCTCTCAATGGCACTACATTCTCAACTTACTCTACAAGTTCGGAATGACTGAGTGCAAGCCTGTGTCCACCCCTCTTGATCGTAATCTCAAGATTGATGCCAGTTCCGGAACCACTAAGAGTGAGCCAACTCAGTATCGACAACTGATCGATAGTTTGATCTATCTGACCATTACGCGACCCAACCTCAGTTACTCGGTCGGCCTACTTAGCCAGTTTATGTAGAATCCACGAAATCTTCATCTGGACTGCGCTAAGAGGATACTTCGGTATGTCGGTACGACAATGGACTACGGCATTATGTACAAGACGAATGTGATCATTCGACTCGAAGAGTACACAGACGCAGACTGGGCAAGATATAAAGCGGACAGGCGATCCACATCCAGATTCGTCTTCTCTCTTGGTAGTGGAGCGCTCTCCTGGAGTAGTAAGAAGCAGCCGACAGTCTCACTGTCGAGCACAGAAGCCAAATACAGGGGCGCAATAGTCGCCGCATGCGAAGCCATCTAGCTCAAACACGTACTAAAGGATCTAAGCATACCCATCAAGGATCCAATTCGCCTCTACTGCGACAACATGAGCAGTATCTACCTAGCGTGGAATCCTGTATTCCACGTGCGGACTAAGCATCTCGAAGTCCAGTACCACTTCATCCGCGAGCGCATACGGGCCGAAGAGCTCGACCTACAACACATCAGTACGCACCTCCAGGTTGCTGATATTTTTACAAAAGCTCTAGGCGTCTACAAGCTTGGGCAATTTGCATCGGACCTTGGTCTCACGACATCTACATTGTCGTGCTTGAGGGGGAGTACGCATACGCAGCACAGACAACATATGCAACACACAAAAAAAAGTGTAAAGCAATAAAGCCAGAATCTGACTCCTTAAATCGAAGTACCCCGAAGACCGAAACAACTTTTTGACAAATGGAAGTTGCGTTCGAAGGGGAGTGTTGAGAGTCAAACTCAACTTCCCATAGATAGGTTTCACACTAGCTCATGGACATGTTGGCCTAGTTTTGTAAATAGTAGAAAGGGCACTTGCCCTAGCTTAGTTGGTATATAAACCAACGCATTGTAACTTAGTGATTGTTGGATGTTTTATGCTTTGATGTAATTTTGGTTAATATACCGTTTGTCTCTCACTCTCTCTCTATCTATCTATCTTGAGACACACACTCACTCACTCACTCATCTTCCGTTGCATTACAACCACTCTTGTCTCCTCTTTTCTTCACAAGAAGAAACCAATAGGAATAGAATTGTGTAAATGTATTATTCTCTCAAAGTTACAATGGCACACTATACAAAATGAACAACCTCTGAAACTACATTACAAGAGTCGGTTTAAATACCAACTAATTTGGGCAATTGCCCTTTTCACTATTTACATAAATAGCCTAAAACCTAGTATGTCCAAATAGGACAGTGTGAATACATCAATTATTTCCCATATTCGAAACTCCCCCGTAATGGGTGTATACAACAAAAAATCTATAATCAAGAGAATAAACAAAAAATATAGATTTATACAAAGGGTTGTCGAACAAATCAACTTTTGTCCAAAACCATCCTAAATGTCCGACTCAATCAGACTTATTCTTCGTTACGCCCATCTGGTGCCGAAGGGATCAAAATCGATCCGCCGGAAGACACTCGGTCATCCCATTTGCAACATTATCAGCTATAGGTATCTTCCCAAGGCCGATTCTCCCCGAAATGATGCAGTCCTGAACGAAGTTATATATCACGTCAATGATCTTCGAGGTGTTGTGCTAAACCGGATTTCTCAACAGAGCGACAACACCTTGACTGCCACTATAGAAAACTGGAGCCAAGTTGGAGTCAACTTGTCGAAACGTGTGCACTAGCCGACCAAGCCATAAGGCTTCTTTTGCCGCATATTCGGCCTCGGCTGTTGACGTAGCACTGTACTCCTGAAGTTTCAACTTCCATGAGATTGCTCCATTGCCGAATTTTAAGTAGTATCCGGTTGTCGATTTTCGACTGTCCACACAACCGGCAAAGTTTGAGTTGGTATAATCAACTACACCTGAAGTATTGTTCGGGCCGAATAGTATGCCATAGTCTTTTGTGCCCATGAGGTATCTAAACACATGCTTTACTGCGTTCCAATGCGATCGACCGGGATTGTGCATAAATCTGATGACGACTCCTACGACATGAGCAATGTCAAGCCATTTCGCGATCATCTCGTACATCAAGGAGGCAACTGTCGGTGCATACAGTACCGACTTCATATCTACCGAAGACTAATTGGGAGCAAGGTCGAAGTAGATTTGGCCAATTGCATGTTGAAGCATTCAAAGATACATCCAATATAGTCAGTCGGCTTGAGACAGGATCAATTGTCTTCGCTTCTAAAGCCCCCTTATCTTCATCCCCAGAATGTGTCTCGTCGAACCAAGGTCCTTCATGATGAACTTCAATTATAGTTGTTGAATGAGTTCGGCGAACTCTCCAGCATGTCGGGCGAAGAGTAGCATGTCGTCCACGTAAATGATGAGGAAGATGGGTGACCCTAGCTCGAGTTGTTTTAGTGAAGAGGCAGTGGTCCTCATCACTCTTGGAGAAGCCGGCCGATTGGATGAAGTTGTCGAACTTCTTGTACCACTGTTTGGGTGCTTGATTCAAGCTGTATAGACTCTTCTTGAGTCGGTAGACTAGATGTTTCTGGCTGGATACCATGAAGCCTTTTGGCTACTCCATATAAATTTCCTCCTCTAGGTCACCATTGAGGAATGTCGTTTTTACATCTAGGTAAATCAACTCCAAATTCTTGGTTGCCATGACACCGAGCATAAAGCGTAGGGTTGTCATTTTCACTACTAGTGAAAAGATTTCGTCGAAGTTGACGCCGTATTCTTGTCGAAACCCTTTCGCGACCAATCTGGTCTTGAATTTGGAGGTGGCTGAATTAGACGTCTCTTTCAATCTATAGACTCACTTGCACGGAAGAGCACGTCAATTTTTCGGTAGGTCGGCTAGGTCCCAAGTCTGATTTTGATGATGGGAATTCATCTTTGACTCCATCGCCAAATGCCATGTCGCCGAATCAATTGATGTTGATGCGTCTTTGAATGATGTCAGTTTGTCGACGTCTGTGAAGAAGATTCCAGGAGAGTACTCCTCCAAAGGCTGCGACAGTCTTTCAGATCTCCTTGGTATGACTGGACGTGCCTGATCGGGTGTCTGGGTCGGACTATCCGAAGCAAAAATATTCGGCAGTGCCGAATCGGTTGGAGTAGAATCGATGTTAGAGGATTCGACCACCCGTGAAGCCAACCTTGTGTTATAGGCCAGACCTTCATGAAGGGCTGGCACTTCGGGAAAAGTTACTCTTCGGACTTCAATAGGCCAAATCTAGGTCGACTGCGCTCCCAATTAGTCTTCGACTGTCTTGGTGAGACTGCCTAACATCCGGTCTGGGTGGGGGTGGGGGGGGGGGGGGGGGGGGGAAGATACTAAGACGGTACCGTATGCACCGACAATTGGCTCCTTCATGTACGCAATGGTCATGACATGGAAGATAAAGAAAGCAACATAGACAATATCAATAGAAAAGGCAACAAGAAGTGAAGAAGACACCAATAGGCACAGAACAGTGTAATTGTATTATTCACTCAAAGTTACAATGACACAGTATACAAAGAAAGCAACATAGACAAGATCAATAGAAAAGGCAACAAGAAGTGAAGAAGACACCAATAGACATAGAATAGTGTTAATTGTATTATTCTCTCAAAGTTACAATGACATCATATACAAAATGAACAACCTCTAAAACTAGGTTACAAGAGTCAGTTTAAATAGGTCCAACTGCCCTTTCCACTATTTACATAAATAGCCTAAAACCTAGTATGTCCAAATAGGATAGTGTGAATACGTCCATTATTCCCATATTCGGCAGGGTTACACCATTGGAATTTTATGATTAGGGTGGATCTCCGATGGGACTCGGACTCGCGTGACCACGCTGCTCGATTGTGTGAAGGATTACTACGTGAAGAATTTGGACTCGCAGAACATACTGCCCAACCACCCTCTGTCTAGCTTCCAATATCTATCTTGATATAGGTACTCACGGGTTCTAGTATTGACTGACTGGTTGCACAAACTAAATGAAGGGTCGCGCCAATAGTCATAGTTGTAGTTGTAGCCATAACCCATAGTTCTAATTATTTATGAAGTGGTATATAAGGGAAGGGGGGGGGGGGATTTTGGATGTCTTTTGTTTTAATCAAGTGTGGGGGCACCTCTATTAGCAAGAAGAAGAAGAAGAAGAAGAAGAAGATCATTTTATTTATTGGGTGGGTGGGTGGGTTTATGTACATATGTGCATTATGTATGCCAGCTAGCCAAACCCCAACACACGCTCGTGACTAACTACAACAAAAAATTAAAGAGGGCAAGTGAGGGAATCGCGGGCGTGGACATTGATGGCGCGTGCGATCTCCATCATCCAATGTGGATAAAAAGCTGACAACGACTGTCACCAGGAGCCCGACTCTCTAACAGTCTCTGTCACCAGGAGCCCAACTCTGTCACAAGGAGCCCCGCTGTCGGACAGCCTCTGCCACGAGGAGCCTGACCAACTTTGGGTAGGAGCCCAACTCTCAAAAAATAAAACTAATAAAGAATAAAACAATGAGATATAAAATAAGAGTGAATAGGGTAGTGGTTATAGATTTTTCTAAGATATGTTAGGTCTATGGTTCAAATCCTTTTCTTCTTTGAATTCTTTCTTTTTGGTTTTCTTCTTCTTTGATTTCTTTCTTTTTTAGGGTTTTGACATTTGCTTTAGGGTATCTAGTCACTTTACACTTCATTTACATTTAAGGGGTCATAACAGTGGTATTTAATTCAACACCTTAATTACCAAATGTGTTCATGGTGCCATAATAGTCTAAAAGATGTAAAATTGTCATCATCAAACACTTAACCATATGTTGTTGACCGTACATTTGTGCCCAACTTTCAAAAGCTCATTTGCCAAATAAAAATAGAATGGCAAGCCCCACTACTTCTCCCTAGATGGCCACTTAGCTTCCACAATTATTATATGATAGTTTTGCATCTACAAGTGACAACATGATGAATTCTCGTCTTTTGCAATTGTAGATCTTTTACCCTATGATCCTTCTAATCCGCATCGAGCCCTTAACACTTTTGTTCAAGTAAAGTTAGCTCTTACCATTTGGGCTATGTTTGATTGTCACTTTAATATGCAACTCACTCATGTTCCAAGTAAAGTTAACTCTCATAATTTGGGCTTTTTCTTTATTATTTGACTTTATACCATGGAATACTCTACCTATGGATCATGTGCCAACATAAGCAGATATGACTCCACCAATAGTTACTGACACTATTACCACCACCGTGTCAGAAATGAACCTCAAAAGTTATATAGCTTTTAACTTCCAGCAAAAGGATAAACATGGATACAAAACCCCAAGACCTCAAATACAAACGATGCACCGGATGACCATGATGTATCCTCCAATTAATCTTCCGACATTGCAAAGACACCATGATGCATTGTACTCTCCATAGATGGTTGTGGTCGATTACTACGACAAGTGAAGGGAATGTGAGTAATTATGCCAATGAATAAAGTGAATGAACTCAAATGAATGCCAATGATTGAAGTTCAAATGAATTCGAACATAATCGATAATGCACATGAATGAAGTGGATGATTTCAATTTCTTCAATGATTTCAGCACTTCGAGAATGATTTCAACTCTTAGTGAATGATCGAGAATGCCAACTGTTCGTGAATGATTGAATTTGTGGTTTGATTAATCTCTACGGTGAATAAAATCAGTGCGAGTGATTAATAGACGGTGAATGAAGGGAATGATTTCAGCTCTTAGTGAATGAGTTAGTGACTAGTAGTTAATCAATTTAGTGTGATCGTTAGTATGATCGTTGCAATGCCATCATTTCACGTAGTTGGGCACCTGCCTATTAATCAGTCGGGCTCCCTCCTTTGATATGAGTCGGGCTCCTCATTAATTAGTCGGGTTCCCTCCTTTGATATGAGCCGGGCTCCTCATTAATCAGTAGGGCTCCCTCCTTGGATATGAGCCGGGCTCCTCATTAATCAGTAGGGCTCCCTCCTTTGATATGAGCCGGGCTCCTCATTAATCAGTAGGGCTCCCTCCTTTGATATGGGCTGGGCTCCTCATTAATCAGTAGGGCTCCCTCCTTTGATATGGGCCGAGCTCCTCATTAATCAGTAAGGCTCCCTCTTTTGATATGTGCCGGGCTCCTCATTGTGGAAAATTTGGAATATTGAAAATTTGTGAGGATTTCGAACATAATCTTGTGTAGTGTTCACAAAGCCGATCTTCTTCAGTATTGACTTACTAGGGCGTATGCAACACTAGCAGAGGATTATTTCAACTCTTTGAAGAACCCCAACCAAGAAACTGGCTTTTTACTAAAGCATTACATACACCGTTTATATAGGTAAGAATCAAGAATGAAATAAATTCACATTGAGTCATATACAACCAAAATGACATTCAAATGTTGATTTGAGATTACAAAATTAACTATATTGATATGGCCAATAATATACAAAGAAGGCATGCTGCCTTGATTCCAAAATACAACCTTAGTTCCAGAATATACAAAAAAGGCAAGCCGCCTTGATTCCAAAATACAACATTGATGGCAACCTTGGTTCCATAATATACAAAAAAGGCTAGCAACCGCATTAGATAGTACATCAAGATCATGTATTTGATGTTACAAAATACAACTCTGAATGATTAAAATAACCCTAAGCCAATGCCCTGAGTGCAATATTGGAATGAAGACATATTCCCGTTCAGGGACCCGAGTGAGTATGTTTTCTACCTTATGACGTTGCTCTACTAGTTGTACCCATAATGGATCAACAATATGAAACCGCTTGTTGATCTCAGGGGGTAGTGAGTACTCCATCCATAAGTGGAAGAGGGTCATTGTCGACGTGGATGCCATCTCCCCTGCAATGCACAACGAACATAGTTCTACCTCAGTCAAAAAGACCGCTAGATCTATTCTTCGGCAAGCCACCTGAAACCTGTTTATTAGGCCACATTAGCAAGTATAAAAATACATAAAGTTAACTTTTGATCTCATGCCCCCACCATAATGACATACCTAGTGAACTTATTTTTTGTTGTGTTATCCCATGTTTTCGTGATTGTCCTAGGACCAATAAAGACAATCCCAATGTCCTCACTCTCATCTGTGTCGGATGATATAATGTCCAATTTGGCTAGGTCCACTTTTTTCTTGCGAATTTGGATTTTCGACCTCCTTGGTTGTCGGATTGTCGATTCTGATAGTTCGTCCTGACCACCATCGGTCTCTACATTTCCCACATCTTCGGGCATGGGAAACCCATGATTCTTACACTGAAATTCATACATAAGATTCACACATAATCATTTACACTAGATTTAGACTCACATAAGATGCACACATAATCATTTACCATACTTACATACGATTCAGATGCAACCACAATCTTCAACTTCAATTTTGCCATCCGGTGCTCCTTCCCCCCGTCGTACCTGACCATCTCTTGGTTGATAAATCGGGCAATGAAATCAGCATCCTTGGATGTTTGAAGTGTGTCTAGAGTGGCTTTGAAGATTTTAATCGCACTTGTCTTCAACTTCCCCATGTACGATTGGCGTGATCTGTTGTACTTTAGCTCCGGATCCAAAAAATGCCTTATCGATCGATGTCTTTCGTAGTTGCTAAAGAATGAGGTGGTTGTGCTCTTCATGGAGGTCGATTGCTCTTCTTCCTCTAATTTCAGCCCCCGAGGCAATATTACACGAATGCCATGTGCCTTCTGTAAGTGAGCTTCCATCTTAGCTTTCTTGCGAAACAATCATACCTCTTTTCTACATGAATCTCCAACAATACATATGCGACATTTGATACCGGTTGAGTCTCTTCCACACTTGAAGAGGGACATAGGGTCCACTACAACATTGGTGTGACATTTGCATTAGAAAACCCCAATATATACTTACTTCAATAATGATTACAAGAATGCAACCCTAAACTCACCATTTAGTTTGACGTCTTCAACAAATGGCCCCACATTGTGTATGGGGTTCGTATCCATGTTCGAGTCATTCATAGGCTTTTCAATAATGATGTTTTCACTATCCATATTGTTGGATTTAGGGCAGCGAGCACCCTTTCTTACATAAACCCTAAACCATCATTCAAGTTAGCACACAAACATCACTATTTATACATAATATATAGTTGAGAAATGATTCAGGCCATACCTGCCTTCATAGGGTTTTATTTCACCCCAATCTGCATCAAAGTCTATGAAGGTATTGGACCAACTAGCCATCTGTACAAACCACATGCCATTTCAATAACCACCTTGATTCGCTTTGTTGTTTTCCCTCCACATTGGAACATTTCAATAATCACTGAACAAAGGAAGAAAGTTCTTAGTTTGGATTGTGCTCTATGGTAGATTTATTGTTGTGAGCTCTTTGTGACCATATATTTGATAGCTATGGTAGGAAATTCAAGAGCTTCCTCATCACTAGAAGCATCCAGTATTACATCTCCCAATGGCAATATACTCCTGGTAGTAATCTCTTGCACCCTCGTTTTTAATGTTCTCTTCGTAATACTTCGATGAACATTATGAGCTCTATTAGTGAAATAAGTTTTTTGGTAAACCCTAAACCTTATATATTTAATAGGGTCAATTCCAATCTATAGGATGCTTCACAGGCACATCTCAAACTTCTCTTATATAGACAACTATTTTATACACATGTCATAGAGACAAGGCCTTGACACACTTTGCATCTAGTGGTTTGAGGTATACCTTTTATAGTAATATATATGTATCTTTCTCTAAAGAGAATGCAAACAAACAACCATAACCATTCTGATCCTTGTCTTTTATGCTTGTGATTTATATACAGCAAGAAAACTCTCGTCCTGGCTTACAAATGCACCTCTATTCCTTTACACATAAACCCCAAATTCTCACAATCATAGGTTTCCATTTGGAACTCACCTATTGAGGTAATCATGAGATGCTTCCTAGAAAGGAAAAAACTTACAAAAAATATTAACCTCAGTCTTGGTGAACTTCCATAAAAAGACTTCAATAGAGGATATCGACCCATCTACACTACAAGATAGATTAACTTTAGTACATAAATTCATTGTGTTATTATATTTAGTGTCATATGCAGAATGGACGATTTACAGTTATACAACTCACCTGAATTTTGAAAAAAGGGTCACCTTGAAAATTCTGTAAGATAATTTGTATCTTTATGAAAATCCATTCAATGAGTCATTACACTTACTGTTTTCTAGATTAATGATAGTACTTGAAATCGAGGTCTGGATCTGAGTTAAAAATTACTTGCTATCTGATTGTTTTGGTCTTTAAACTTAGTCTTCTTTGTATTTATTTCAGGCTTATATCTAGTACAATCATAAATCTTTGACAAATAGAAACACTGAGAATCGTTTCTGTGACAACATCTGTTCTTGCAATTTTCCAGGAACGGCTACCATCATCAAATATAGGATATTCTACTGTCTTTCTATAAGTATTAGAAATGCAATTGTGAAGCCAGAGCAATGTTCCACTAAGGCAAGGTAGGGTTGCAAGGATTGGGTTAGTTACCACAAACCTAATAACTGAGACAACATAAATGTTTCAGTAAAGAACCTTTTGCCTCATGCTCATAATGGAATGAAGGCATGGAGAGGTAAAGGTTCTATCTTGAACTTGGCTATGTACACTAAAGTAAGGTGACCTCAACTGAGAAATCTAAGGATGTAGGTGGATGATAGGTGGTAGCAAAAGCAAAAAGAAAAAGCAAACCAACATGAGATTGAACACGAGACAATTTTAAATAATGACGAAAAAACTTCATTCAAGAATATAACAATGAAAGAATGAATACATTAATGGAAACAAATTTATTTCTAATGATGATATTAGGTTAAGAAAAGTTGTAACTTTCCATCATTATGATTACAAAATGGTTGCAGAAGAAGAAGAGGAAGATGAGGAGGAGGAGGAATAATGTACCTTTTCATCATTATCTATTAAAAAATATAATGGATGATGGTGATGGTGATGGGGACATCTTCCCATCATTATAATTGCTTAGAAGAAGAAGAAAGGAAGAGGAAGTAGTTACCTTTTCTTTGTCACAGTAAGTGTTGGAGATGGAGGTCGAATCAAGAGGAAGTTTTGGTTCAGATGGTTCGAGAATAGTTGAAGTCTCCTTACTCTTCTTCTTCTTCTTCTTCGAAGTCTCCTTATTTTCTTTGTTCTCAGAGGGATTGCATAATAAACCCTAAACCGACTGTTAGGGTTTCCTTGTTTCCCTGCCCTCGCTCAAAACAAAAATAAAATTTCAAATTTCTCTTCTCACACAACAACATATATATAGGTTAGAGTCGGGCTCCTCCCTCTTGTAAGTCGGGCTCCCATAAAGTGAAAACTTGAGTGCGTGCTTTTTATTATCTAGATTGGACGGTGGAGATCGCACGCGCCATCAACGATGCGACCTGCACTGTCCACGCCCGCACTTGCCCTCTTAAATATTTGGTACTAGTTAGACATGTCGCCAACACACACACAAGTTATACCACACACATACACACAAGTTATCAACCTCTTCTCGTACCAAGCCAGGTAATCAGGAGAAAAGTTAGGAGCAAAGAAAGCTAGTAATTTTCACGCACGAAGGAAAGTCCTAGGAGATCACTACAATGTCGTAGTGACATCTTTGTGTGGGTTTGTAATCGATAAAGTGTACGGTAATTTCGATTACTTTAAACAACACATATGTACATACATATACATACACACACGACAGACACGCTCGCACGAAACAAAAAAGGGAAGGGAACCAACAAACGCTTACTTTTGAGTACATAATTAAATACATGTATGTACATTATACATACATATATACATATTATACATTATACATTATACATAGACAGACAGACAGACAGACAGACAGATAGATAGATACATGTGTCCGTAGCTTCTTCTTCCTCATTTAACAAGCTGTCACTGAGAGTCTGACAGACATAGGAAGAGAGGGAATTTAACAGGCACACACACTCCCACATTTTAACAGAGTTTTTTGTGTCCTTGTTTTGAAAGAGATTCTGAAGAGAGCTTTTCAGAGTGACAGAGGTCTCATTTATGTGGGAACATTCTATGGAAGAAGACGAAATTAGCACGAGGCTAGATATTTCCGATGACGGTATGTATCTTGTCCTTGTTTAATCATGTCTTTCATCCAATTTTTGGTTTTGTCTTAGGTTTTCAACCAAAGCCTTTTATCAATGTTTGGTTTTATCTTGGGGTTTTATTCCAGTATTCAACTTTTTTCCTTATTCTTTTATTCATTTATTATGGCTTATAATTTTAGGGTTTTTAATTGACCACGCTTTCTTCTTTTCGTAATTCGTTTCCTTAAGCAGAAATTTGTCCCTAGACCTTCATTTTCTTCGTCTTAGATGGTTAACCTTTCCATTATGTCAAATCTTCTTTCATTTAGTTCGTTTTGGATTTTTGGAAATTTCAATCAAGAATTCCTTTATATTGTTTGCCTGTAGATTTTGAGTTTTTTCAAAATTTGAGGCATTTCTTTACTATTCTTTTGTCTTAAGATTTTAGGTTTTTACATGGCCAAGACTTTCTTCTTTCTTGGTGTGTCCTAAGATGTTTTAGATCTTCATTTACAGGAATATCATTCCTGATGTTTTTTTTGCTTTGGCTTAGCCTTTCGTACTTGAAATCATAGAGTTCTAACTGATGATGGATAATATCAACCGTCAAATATGGAATATGTGTGTGCCTTTTGCAGGCTAAAATTGTGAAGAAGAGAAATCAAATTCAATTTCATGTAGTTAACCTTCATGATACATGAATTCACATAAGATATATCTCACAATGATTAGGTAATAAATGTGCCAAATTACTACATCTAATGAATGTTGGATCAGGCCAGTTTCTTTCAAGGTGCAATCTCTGTAAGATCCTCAATTATGACCACATTCTTTCTGATTATAATGAATCCAATTCGAAACAACATACATATTATATAGCTGCATATAATATGTGTATATATCGGTACACATTACATGTAAATGATTGTAGATGTGGTTGTTCCTCATGAAGATTCCTAACTGGAGAAGGAATACCAAAGAGCCCCTTCTTTCTAGCCCAATAGCATACACATGCATTGCAAGTCAACTTTGTTTTTGTTTCCCTTACTGGTCAGTAGTTTTTTTGTATTGTTTTCTTTTGGAAATCCTCTATTAGCTGCAGCCATAAACACTCGATAAGTTAGCTGGATAATGTTTGAGTAACACAGTGTGTAATGCATTGCAAGCTGTGTTCCTTGTTTGCGAATTTCCAAATAGATACGCCTGTTGGTTTTTATCTCAGTTTCAGTGATTCCGCCAGTAATGCAAGTATTAAGTTTAGAATTCTGGCACTCTTTCAAGCAATTTAAATAATACCTATTTTGTTGAAACTTAAATAGATGTACTCAACCACCTACAGATAGCAGAACAAGAGATTATGAGAAAGTGTACCACTTATTCTGGATTATGTAGTGAAATGAGTCTATCTGAATACTCGGGTCAGTTTGTTATTGAGCCAACAGATGGAAAATTTCATCAAATCCTCTCTTTTGATCGAACTGATGGGAGATTTCAGCTGTTTGGTAAGTTGCTTCTTATACTTGTTTCTGGATGTGAAAATTACAATATTTTGACACCTGTGGCATATATATTTCGTATTGCAATGAAATTCTGAAATTAAATTTGACAAATATGAGGTGGTTAGGAAATGCATCTCTCTCTCTCTATGTGTGTGTGTCAGCATATATCAACAATTGATGGGATCTATCCGCACGTACCGAAACAATTAAATAATCACATACTATTTTATTGATCTCTCATTGATTAGATTAATTCTCTCGAAAAGAAGAGGAAAGAGTTGAAAATCTACTTATAAATACATGTATACACACACACACATACATGTATGTATGTATGTATGTATGTATGTATGTATGTATGTATGTATCTGCATCTGGGTTTATTTTAGTGCTCGATGGATGGTATAGCAAATTCATAGTCAGATGAATTCTAGGCAATCTGTTTTGGAATCTGTATCACCTATTTAGATTTTCTCTGGCAAATTCTTTACATTTGTATGTGTCCCATGACATTGATGGGCATATTTATGCTCTAGTCTTTGAAATGTTGTTTCTAATCTGAGATGTTGTAAACATTCTCTGTGGTTTTGCACCTTATTTTGATGTTTCCCACCAGGAATATCATGCATTGCTAGAATAATAGTGTTTGTATGTGTGACATGTGTGCATGGGTGAGTAGCTTATGGGTGAGAAATGTATCAGCTGATTGGATGTACATCAATGACACATCATGTCCTCTTGTTGTGTCTCATATTACCTGCAGCTGATGTAAAGCTCAATCCAACCATTAATACTTCACTGCACTTTCGAAGGTCCTATTTTCCAGTTGCTGATAGAGCATTCAGTTCAATCATTAATACTGAAAAGATTTTTTGACCAATTTGTCAACGAACAGTTCTGTTCTCCTCCATAGAGCATAAAGAAAAGAGAATCATTATTTTGTACTTGGTGTCATTATTTGGGAAAAACTCTGCAATACGGATGATTTTATCTTTATTCCCCAAAAGTCTCTAAGTTATTATCATTTCCCAAATCTCATGTTCAACCCTGGCTCAAGTGACTTGTGCTATTTGCGTAATCACGTTGTCAATTCATATGTTTTTTCTTAGTTCTATGTGTGGTCTGAACTGTAATAAGGTCAATTCATCCCTTTTTTTTCTATCTTTCATTGGGGGATTTCAGGAAATAGCGAAATCCTGCAGCATTTAAGGAAATGATGAAAAAATCAACGTCACTTCATACTTTCTCCCTTATCATTTTTTCAAAGAGAGAATTATTGGCCACATCAATAGCTCTGCAATCAATTGATTGTAGATCCACTTATGAGAGCCCTGCTATCCTTGATAGGAATTGATATAATCTTTAATTCGTTCTCCATCTCCTTTCTACTTCATGTAGGAGTAATAAAACAAGACAAGATGCAAAACCACACATGAGAAAGAATAAAAAGTCTGTAGCTGATGTCTGAATGAATACTATTCACACTTTCAATAGTAGTGGGAAAGTTCTTTGGAAGTTTCAGACATTATGAGATACCACATTGATATACTATTCTCATATCCTAGCTCTATATTTTCATCTGAAAATTTATTAATCAATAATGTATTCCTTGATTTAAGTTAGATTGTAATAAGGACTCAATAATGGATCATACTAACGATGAACAAAAGAATAAGAGATTAAGGAGAATAATAGTTTAAGGATGCTTAACCACACTGACTACCCCCAAGCGAAGGACATGAGATAAACATAAAATACCATCGATATCCCGTACCACCAAATATTACCTTCTGCTATACCTTGGTTGTTGAATAACAGGTCTGAAGAAGAGATATTAACCTCAACAATAGAGTCTCGACAACGTCTCAAGATGTCTTGATGTAGGGGTTAGCGAATCCCCTTTATATAGCTCAACAACTAAGGCTCCCGGTACATATAGGTTCTTCTCAGTTCCTGGGGTAACTGATACTGCCTATCCAACCCTTAACCTATTAAAATTAGCTATACACTGGGTTCATAAGCTGATTTCTATAACATACTCCTCATTTCCAAAACATTACACTTGCAATGACAAAACAAAATCAGGGAAGGAAGACTTAAGAACTTGCTCTTTATACCATGTGGCATCACTTCTAGTTTGATCCAATCAACTAATTTTGAATTCTCAGATTCATTTTAAATGTTTAGTTTGAGAATCAAGTTTTTTGTTTGGCAAATGAGTTTACAAGATAAATCCTCATGAGTTACCAAATCTTTCATGGTTACTATGCTGTTGGAACAAATAAGTTCTTTGAGGCGACTAACATGGAAAACAGGAAGAACATTGGCACCATCAGGAAGATCAAGAAAATATGCAGATTGTTGGCATAAAAGGCCGACTCTACTCATTTGTATCTACACTGTGAACACACGAACCAGTTAGGGCTTGACTATATATGCCCAATTGATATATTGTAAAAAAGAGAGTTTTTTCAGAGAGAATAATACAGTCTTCCATTAGAGCTTAACAGTGTGCTTCTTGTTTCTTTCTTCCTGCCTACCGCGCATAATCTGTTTCTCTAGTTTATCTATGTTTACTTGACACTAACTACAGGTCCTCAACATTCTTCCGTTGCGCAACATCTCATATTTCCAACACAGTTGAACAAATACACGTTAGGACTGTGAAAGGTCCACAACAGTGTGCAGCTCATTTAGCACACTTACCCGTCGATAAAGTTTTGGAATTAGGAGTTTCATGCAAGAAGTAATTTTGACTAGGCCTAAGACCTATTGTGATATCCTAGGATAACCAGTTACTCGACTATCCTACCCTTAACCTCTTAAAATTAACTATATTTTGGTTTGTAAGGTTATGCCTACAACAGTCTCCGTCATTACTTGGATGCAAAATCAGAGTTTGGTTCATTTTGTTAAACTGGTTATTGCAATAAAGAATTGAAAATCTAAGATTTGTGTTAGGTTGTGCATTCTTCAGCTGTTAATTGAGCAAGAACAAAAGTTTATTTTACTTTAACTTAAAGCTTTATTTTCTGCCAGATGAGATATCTGGAGTTACTGGCCAGGAGTTGCTAAGCAAAAGCACAATTTATGGAGTGATTGGAGTGATAAATCTTTTAGCAGGTATCCTCTTGCCCTTTCTTCTTTTTAAGTTTGGTTTCATTATTGATGTGTAAGATTGAGATTGTTATTGCATTTATAAAGAGAATATTTCAGTTGCAGAGAAGTTCAAACAATAGCTCTGATTACTGAAAAGAAGACTCCTATGAAGGGAAAAAATAGTTCATACAAGGATAGCGATTGAACACAAGAGTTTATGTGGTTTGCTGAGTCCCACACTATTGTGTTCTTATTTTTGTTGAACTTAAATTATGTTGAGCCTCTCTTTGTGGAAACGTTTAACACTAAATTCCAACCCTGAGAATTTAATCATTGCTCTACAATATTTGGTTCCAATCTCATTACAGTTCACATGAACTGCAAAGTTGAGTTTATTACTGTATCCTTGTAACTTGAATTGATTCAATGAAAGGATGTCCTTCCGTAAATCAGAGAGCACCTTTTCAAAATTGTCTCCACTTTTCATATCGTGTACTTGAAGCCTTTTTAGTATCTATTCAGTATTTGTTTTTTCCCCATCTTCAATTATGTACTCATAGTTAGCACTTCTAGGCCTATGCGCTTTTTAATTTGCAGATTTGGACCTGCTTTTTACTCTTTTAAGATTTTCGTACAGGGTCCTATATGCTTGTCATAACTGGGAGGGAGTATGCTGGCTCTTATGGTGGAAGTGCTGTTTATAGGATATCAGAAATGAAATTTCTTTTTTGTAACTCAGACTTGAAAATGCTTACCAGGCAGGAGGTGGATAAGTAAACCATATTTTTTTTGAAACCAGAACCAGATTGTGCATTACATTGTTTGACCTCCTTTCCTTCAAATAAATTCCCCATTTTGAACTAATAGAGACAAGATGAAGCCCACTTTTTCAGTCTCCTCAAGCTATTGGAAAAGACTCCAGGCTTGTTCTTCTCCTATGAAACTGATTTAACTCTCAGGTATACCCATACAAAAGGTACCCAATATCAATTTTTTGTGTCATTTTTTTGCAATTCTGTAATTGTTTACATCATTTCACTATGATGCACAATTACATTACCATTGACGTAGTGTGGTGGTTGCAAGTCTATATCAGAAGTCCTAAAGCATGAATGTATAAAGTCTCCAGTTAGATAATACTATCTACTAACCAGAATACAGTATATATATCCATATATATACATGTCTAATATTCTTTTTGAGTATATTTTTGCTTATCTTAAGGAGTGTAAATTCTCATTAAAATGTTTTGATCTTATTAAGGTACATGCATATATGTACATTCAATTGTGTGTAATGTTGAATGTATATATGTATTGTATACACAACAGACTTCTAGATACAGACAGTAGTGATATTTGCATTTCCTTAACACAAGCATATTGGAAACTGGCATGTCTTTTGGTGAATGAACCATGCATTTCAATGTCAATATTAAAATATTAATTTCATTGGTTTTTAATGCAGTTTGCAAAGAACTGATTCTTTTGCAAGAATAAGAAAATCACAGCCACTTTGGAAACAGGTTATTTTTATCAAACCTTCAAGATTTTTGGTAATGTCTCACTTTCCAACATTCATTGCTTACTGATAAATAACATTTTTGTCTTCCAATTCATTCCATATAGGCTGATCCAAGATTCCTTTGGAACCATTATATCCTGGTGGAGATGATTGAGTGCAAGGTTCTGTAATGTTTTTATTTATTTATTTTTCTTTTGACCTTTCTATTTGCTTAATATGCATTGAAAATTTTCTATTCTTTGCAGTTGGAGCCCTATATACTACCTGTTATTCAAGGGAATATCCTTTTTTTCTTACGTCTAATTATGCTGTAACGAAGTTGTTGGAAATGTTTCTATTAAGGAATAATGCAAATTCCTTAACAGAAATTAACGCTTTCAAGAAGTGGTAGTACCAGTTAAAGGAAATCATCTGAACATCACTTTGTTTGCACGTCGATGTAATCGACGTCTAGGTAAGGACAACTATTCAAGCTGAATATTTTTTATAGTTTGGTTCATCAGGGAATTGAATTTCTACTTTATTATTTTTACAGGAACAAGGATGTGGCGTAGAGGAGCTGATCGCGAGGGTCATACAGCCAATTTTGTTGAGACAGAGCAGATACTGAAGATCGGAGATTATCTGGCTTCTTATGTACAGGTATTACCTTAAAAGTTTTAGTTTTGCATATTAAACAAAACAAGATGAAAAATGATCCCGGGGGTTATCAGATGGGAATGGTATTGATAATGTGATAACTGTGAATGGTACAAAAAATGTTTTTCTGGTTATCATTGTAACCTCAGCTGGGCATCTGTTTCCACACAAGGTATTATGACTGGATGTAACTGATGAAGAGATATAGAAAGAAAGAAAGAAAGAAAGAAAGATATATTGACGTCTTTTAAGAGGCCAAAATGGCCTATAAGACCAAATAAGAGATTACATCTTAAGTGTTGTCTCGTCTTTGAGAACAAATCAAAATAAAATAAATATTACACAGTAAATATAAAAGTAAATAACATGAAAAGAAAATTAATGAGGGAATCTGGTTTTTGGCACATGTGAGATCCTCAAGTTAGGTATATTGTAGCTTTTGTCTTCGAAAGATCTCTAGCATAGGTCGATCTAGAATAGAAATGTCTCCAAAGCGAGGGAAGCACCTACAATGGCGGGAGATAATGGCTTTTATCTGTCGATGACAAGGGTGTCGAGGTCGTGGTCCATGGGGCCGAGGCTTACGTGCATGGCAAATTGCCATTGCCCGATCAATTGTAACCCCTTTGTTATGTCCTGGTCTAAAGCCCATTTGTGTATCCCGGGGTTGACTTCTAGCATTAGGAGTGATGGGGCTAAAGAAAGTTGTGATTTTTCTTTGTGGATGAGCTTGTGTGGCTGTATTCTTCAACAACTTTTCCCGATGTCTCTTGAGGTCTAGCAAGAAAAGTCCTAGGCATGGTTGGTCCTCATTTTCCATTACCTTGCGTAGTGGGCCAAAGCCTTGTTTAAAGAGGCAATGGTATCTCCCTCTGATTTCATAAAAGACACTACAATGACAAACATAGTGTTCTTCAGACTCCACTCCTTGATGACACAATTGGCAAATTCTCTCTTCTAGAGGTAGTCGTGTATATCTACCTACCTCAATTTGTAGCTGATGTGATGAAGTTCACAGCTGGCCTATCACACTACGCAGTGCATAGGATAGATGTATGTCCATATAAGGTGGCCTGATGACAAATCCATCCTCCGATGCATGTAAGAAGTGTGTCTTATAGTGGGCCAGTATTTTGGGGCTGATCCATGTTATCTTGTTTTCCAAGTTAATAATATCAGTTCGGATCACTTTGTTCTTTTCCACTTTGGTCATATTTAGATGGGGACAGTCCAAGCTATATTGGAACGGGGGTAGTGCATTTATACTCATGCCATGTGACTCGAACCATTGCTGCATTTCAGAATACCAACAATGAGTGTCTCCATTTTCAGCCAGTTGTTTTGATGACATAAGTGCCAACCTTGGGTACCTTCGTTTAGGGAGCTCCCAAAGACATTGGATAAATGTCACTTTAGTTTTATTCATGTTGATTGACAAACCTTTGTCTGTACAAAATAGTTTTAAGGCATTTAGATGTCTTTGTAGTCCCTCCGGAGAGTCAGAAATCAGCACAATATCATCAGCATATAGTAATATTTGTATAGCTTTGTGATACCTCATCTATATAGAGACCAAAGAGTGTGGGGGATAGTGGGCATACTTGCTTCACGCCAATTGTGCTAGCCACCGCCTTTGACAAGCCCTTAGAAGACCACACTTTTCTTGACACAGATTCATAGAGTGCATAGATTCCCCATTGCATATCTATAGGAACACCCAAGGCTTCTAGTCGTTGCATAAGCTGAGCACGTGGCACAGTGTCAAAGGCTTTTCGGAAATCCACAAAGCAACAATAAATCCTCTTATTGTGTGGGCTCTGCCCATAGAGAAAAGATAGAGAAGACGAGAAAGAGACAAGAATGCTTGAACATTCTACTATTGAGACAATACCAATTGTATAAACTCCAAATACAACCACAAAACTAAAGAACTAGATTTCCTATCAGCCAAACTCATATCTTTCATTCACTATTCTACCTTCATCTCTTTCCTCCTTCGACTATTCTTCCCTCTCCCCACTACGAAGACTCTTCTCCCTTCTTGTAGACCTCCTATCCCCCTCCTCCTATATGGCTAAGAATATGCTCTTATTTATAGACTTTCTATTGCTTTGTTCTTGCTTTATTCTAAAACAAGCTTCTCCATAGGATGCGTTTTTTATTTTTATCACTATTTCTCCTTTGCAATCTAAAATTGAGTAAACAAGCTATTTTTGGAAAGCTCTTGTTGTCAGCTTTTGTACGAATCTTTTCTTTTGATATTTGGATATCCGATGGAAGTGTTATGAGCTTTTTTCTCTGCCTAAATATGCATATCCACGCATTGCTTTTTCTACCTTTTTCCTTGCTTGATATCCGTTCAAGTTCCTTCTTCTGTTAATACTTGATCCTTTCATATTGTTCTTTATTATTAGACCTCTTATCATCCAACATGTTTGCAATAGTCTTTTCTTACGAACAAATACTGACTTCACATTTAGCCCCCCTCCTTGCTTGTTGAGCGAACCATTTATGGTGAGCCTAAAAAAAGAGAGGAAAAAACTCCTTCGCCTTAATGGTAGGCTATAGACAAAGGAATATAAATACTAAAAATATAACAAATTATTGTGTGGGAAAAAACCCCCGTTAAGCGGGAGGGAAAAAATCTCACACTACTAGACACACACACATTGACAATTGCCATCACCATCTTTCTCCTTGTCAACACAAAGAAAGAGGTTACCACAATTATTATGTCTTTATCAACTCTCGGAACACAAGTAGGGCCATCCGATACATAGTTCTTGATAGAAGTAGGCATGTCAACATATTTGTAAATAGCCCATAATGTGTATTAGTATAAATACACCTAGGGCAAATAATTTAGATGTGAGCGTGCATTTTTTGTAACTAGTGTATCAGAGTGTGTAACTAGAGTGAGTAGGAGAGAGAGAGTGTGAGTTGTAACTCTATTGTAACTGTCGCCAGACGAAGAGGAGCTCAAGGTTGTTGCTTTAGAGTCTCCGGTGTATTTCCTTCTACCATAGTGATATTGTTCGGAGTTTGTGGACTTCCGTGGTTTTTCCCATTCAGGGTTTTCCACGTAAAAATTTGTATTTGTACTTTCTATTTCTTGTTGTCTTGATCTTTGTGTTCCTCATTTGCGCGTGTTGACCGGTTGTGACCGGCTACATATATATATATATATATATATATATATATATATATATATATATATATATATATATATATATACAACATATCCTAGTAGAGGATTTTTGATAGGTAGGATTTACAATCTTACTCATTACGACATTAGATGTAGGATCAATTCTAATACCACTATCTACTAAGGCATCCTTAATTAAAAGACCTTTAACAGTTACCAGAATAGTGGGTTGAATATCCTTTCGATCTTTCACTTGCACAATCTTCGCACAATGTAATGTCTTTATACTTTGTTGTATACTCGATACACGTCCCCACTCATTTTTTAGTGATGGGGAGATTTGAAGAAGTTGTGGCCAAGTAATGTGCCATCCACTAGAGATTAGCTCTTGCTTGAGATCGAATGGTTCCACACATTTCCCCATAGGCATATCATCAATTTTAATCTTTCTTCGCGAATGTTTCTTTCTAGGTATATCCTCCAAATTAGTCACCTTAGCCTTCTTTTTTTGTTGAGAGTTACTAGACTCTCCTTCCAACTCTTTTTTTTATGTGATGCACTAGTTGTCTTAATGTGTGCAACATCACGATATTTAGCTATATCATATACAAAGTCAATAAGATTTACCTTAGGGGGAATTGTCGGAATTTGCACTAAAGTACTTTCCCCTCCTACCACATGGTTGTTGAGTTGGTGAAATTTGTTAGTTTTGTTTTGATTACTTTGAAATTGATACATGCCTTGACCCCAATCACCTTGTCGTCGTGAAGGACATCGTGTATATGTATGTCCCTCAACACCTCATGTGTAGCACACAATCACTCTCCTTTGTCTTGGAGAATTACGAGTTTGACTTACATTAAAATTTGCTTGCATGTTTTAGATTTGTCTAGTAATATCATCAAGACGTTGATTTACTTGCTCCGAGAAATCCCCTTCTACCTTAGGTTGAGTAGCTTCTTGCATCACCAGAACATTAGGTTGATATGTTGTTGGAGTGGTCATAAAAACATTAGGGAATACTTGATCTCCATGCACAATTGATGATTGTTGAAGAATAGGAGATTTAAATGCTGCAACATAAGTTGGAACGGAAACAACAGTGGTATGAGGATGAAGAAGGATGAAGATTTTGCTATTTGGAAAGTTGTAATGGGTGGGAATACGAATTTTATAATATCGCTAAAAGAATTAGAACTATCATCTATTTGATTTTCCAAACTATTACAAGCCTTCCACTGACAAATTTGTTATAAAAAATGTCCTTGAAACATGCATTCTTAGCAGATGTGCATCTCTTGTGGGTCTTTGTTATGTCTTTGTTGGGGTGAAATAGCTAATAATAGTTTGAATGTTATATAATATTTTTACTTCATGAATTTTTGTAGATTCGAGGATCTATTCCATTGCTTTGGGAGCAGATTGTGGATTTGACTTACAAGCCCGAACTCAAGCTAACCAGCATTGAAGAAACGGTCTCCCTCTCCCCCTCTCTTGCATGTGTGTCGGATGGTGTGCATGAAAGGAATACGTGCTGAAGATTTGGAATTGGATTCCTTCTTATTGAACTGAACATTCCTTCATAAAAGAACGAAAGATCTTGCATCCATAATTTACTCATAGAAAAGAGCTTTTTGTTGTTGACCTCCTTAAATTGTTAGAAAAATTATTACACAGAAAAAGAAAAGGTAACAAGCTTAATATGTGAGACGAAATAATGTGAACAGAAGTGAGGTTTCAGATCAATATTCAAAAGGGAGGGGCCAAACTACCCATTTTGTAAGAAGGGGATTTGGTCCAGATGGAATGTGAGTGGTTTAATCCATGAACATGCTTATTGGATGATTCCGTAGTACATCAATGTTGGCAGCAGTGAATCATGCTTGATCCTCGCTAGTCTCCCTGTACTGCGTTCCTCCTAGCACGTGGAGCCTGTGGAGCTCCTCTCATGGAGAAGATAAGTCCTGTGAACACAAGGCCAAGGTAGGTTAATGAATCCCCAGCTGTATAGGTGGGGGATGTAAAATGAAGAACAAAAAATAAAAAATGGGATCTGAAATAAAAACAGAAGTGCTTCTGGTAATCGAAGAAACATATGTAACACTCTTCTTGTGCTCAATATTCAGCCTAACCCAGTTTCTATTTTCATTATTTATGATTTTGTGCATCTGTGTAATGGCATGTCCCACTCTGTTGGGCATGTGTGTCCCCATGTGTAATGCCCTCAGTAATATTCCCAATATCGAGTATTGATGCTGTTGCAATAATACTCAAACATAGATCTCCGTTGGGCTGTTCTATGTTCCAAATTTGTCCAAATCAAACATGGATAGAGAGATTCGGGGGTTCCGGAGCACGCCTAGCAAGTATAGCTATACAACTATTACTATATGCTGATGACATTGTGCTGATTTTTGACTCTCCGGAGGGACTACAAAGACATCTAAATGCCTTAAAACTATTTGTACGGACAAAGGTTTTTCAATCAACATGGACAAAACTAAAGTGATGGTGTTTAACACCACTCAAGCATGGGTAACAAGATCAGAACCAGAATTCTTCTTGGGAGAGGAAAAGGTGGAATACACACGCTCCTACACATAGCTAGGAGTAACATTTACAGGACCTAGGTTCTCCTTACAAGAGGCTGGTTGTGCCCGACTTTCTCGTGGATATGCAATCCTTAGTGACATTGGCTTTCAATGTAGAGATACATCTTTCCACTGCTTCTTGTCCTTTTCTAAAATCCACTTTTATAGCTCCTAACTCAACCTTACTTGAGGATATTTCATCCTTAAGATATTGTGTCATGTCATCCTTGAGATCTAAATGTGATTTCTTCACATGGCTTATTATGTCTTTCCGTATCTCTTCTAATAACTCAGTCTTGAGAGGGGCATACAACTTTGTTTTCTGTTTCTCTATCTCCTTTTTCATTTCTTCTTTTAGTGCTATTTCCATATCCTCTCTAATAAGATTGATCTCGTGCGCAATCAAATGGCGTAATAGATCATGTTTCCCATTTTCAACATCAAATGGAATGTCGAATGGGGCCTGGGTTCTGGGTGCCTTGTGCACCCTTCTAACGCTATTCGCGGTGCTTCCATCCCGTCCTTTTCGTCTATGGTATCTTCTTGGGGTCTTCCATGGATCTGGACCCTCGTCGTGCATGTTAAGATTTATATTTTCATTTTCTGTCCATTTAGACTCCATGGCGTCTTAGGACAGCAGGTACAAGGTATGAAATGCTGAGGGCAGAGGGAACAATATAGATTCTAGGAATTTCTACTGGGCAGAAAACACAGAGGAACAGATTTGGTATAAAATGCAGGGAATCAGATTTGGCAGAAAACGTAGAGGATCAGGCATTGCAGAAAACATAGAGGACAGACATTGTAGAAAACGCAGAGGATTAGATATTGCAGAGAACACACAGGGCAGACATTGCAGAAAACGCAGAGACAGAGACAGAGCCGAAACCCTAAACGCAGAGTTAGAGACAGAGCCTGAACCCTAAACGTAGAGAAGAGATTATTTGTGAGCATGAAAAGAGAAGATAGATAATGGAGAGGGTAGAACTCGAACTGCAATCCTCCAAGAAAACTGTGTCATGGTAGTTCCACAGGTTTCATGCATTTTGAAATAAGAACAATATGGGGAAATTTAAATATTTACCATGCATGAACTGGAGAGAACCAACCTTCTATAAAGATGCTAACATCATTATTTCATGGCCCTAAAAATACTGATATAGCAAGTTCTCATTGTGTGAATCTTAGTGAAAACCAATGTAGAGTGAAGCATGGGAATCCAATGCCAAGTTGATGTCATCCATACTCAGATTTATTTGTTTTCTCACACATTTTGAGATAATTTTTGTGCACATTAGAGCTACTCCCAGAAAAAGTGACTATTTTAATCCTAATGTCCTATATGGACCATTTCTGCACCTCACACTTTTGATCCCAACAGTCTAGACGTCTGATATATGGGCTGTTCCCTGTATTCAACTGTAGATGTAGTATCAGCTATAGAATCTTTGCATTTTAGATATTCTCCGTTGTCCTTATGTAGTTTTATACCTGTCTTTCATGACTGTTCTTTCTCTTAAGGTAGCTTAATTTTTATTGCATACCACTTTCATATTCAGTTTGGGTTGGTTATATGGTTTCTTGTATGCGCTTTTTGAAAATTGTTCCTTCTATGTCTTCTCAGGATACCTTTTGTCTGAGTTTTCATTTTTTTGAGATAACTGTTTAATAGTTATGAACTATTGTTCATGTTAATGCAGCCTGAGGTGATAGAACGCCATTTTCATGACCTTATTCAACGATATGGTTCTGTTGTCGTAGTTGATCTGCTGAATCAAGTAATAGTCAAGTACAGTTTCTTAAATCGTTGATGTAAAATACATGTTAGGTATCAGCTTTCTGATGAATGAGAATGTATTTTGAATTCTTTAATGGTTTTTTAGCATGGGAGTGAAAAGATGCTAAGTTTGGCATATAGTACCGCTGTCCAGAATATAACTGATCATAGTATAAGGTGTGTATTTTCTTACATTATATTATATAGAGAAAAGAAGATTACCTAAAATTTATCTGGAAGTCTTCTTCTTGTTATGTAGTTTGCATGGATACGGATCCCACCCATGGTCTCTGTAAAGATATTCTGGCATAGCTCCTCTGATTTTGGACTTTGTGGCTAATTTTTTCAGTAATGCTGGATTTTGATAAAGAGAATAACAAATAAAAGTATGACCTCGTGTGCAGATACATTCCATTCGATTTCCATAAGATCTGTGGGCACCTGCACTTAAACCGCTTATCATTTCTGTATGATGAAATCAAGGAGGATTGCACCTGGCAGGGGTAAGAGTGATCATAATAATGTCCATTCAATTGTCAACTGGTATTCATGGAGTGGTTGATGTCTGAAACAGCTTCTATTTCGTGCATGCTGATGGACATGTTGAGAAGCAGCGAGGTGTCATCCGAGTAAATTGTATAGATTGTTTAGACAGAACAAATATTACACAAGTAAGATGTTTGTTTTTTTGATATCTAGATTACTTTCTTTGTGTACATGAGAATGCAACTAAAATACGGCATAATTTCTATGAGACTCAAAGTTCTCATCATGTAATGCATATTCTCTGGAGTGTCTAATAAGTTATAAAGCATGGTCAGCCTTTGATAGCACCTTGACCTTGATTCTATATTGAATGCAATATAATGGTATGAAATAAACTGTACCTAAATGAGGTTGACCTCACCCAGTAAGAGCATGGAAAAATGCTAAATGAGAGGCAACCTACCTAGCACAGAACTAAAATTACCCTAGGTTTGGATGGAAGGGAATATGTGAAAACACTCTATAACACTTCCAGACAGACATTTCTCACACATGGGAATCTGTCGTTTTTACTCTACAGAAAATGAGAAATACAATTGATTGGTCATCTTTGGACTATAAGCCTTACATTCAGTTTATGCGAATCTGTAAAATGTGAACTGATCATGACGATTTTGGTCCAAGTAAGAATCAGTGATGAAAAGAAAGAAAGAAAGAAAGAAAGATATATTACATCTTTTAAGAGGCCAAAATGGCCTATAAGACCCAACAAGAGATTACATCTTAAGTGTTGTCTCGTCTTGGAGAACAACAAATCAAAAAAATAAGTAAATAATACTCCGTAAATATAAAAGTATATAAGATAAAAAGTGACAACGGAATCTGGCCAGGTGCCACTTGAGGAAGGAAGAGCCAATAAAAGGAGAATTCTTTATCACTGCTTTGTGGATTTTCGGAAGGCCTTTTACCCTATATAACATATATTACTGTATGTAGACATTGTGCTGATTTCTCTCTTCAAAGGGTACTAAGACATCGAGATGCTTTGAAGTCATTTTTTACAAACATATTTTTTGGTAAACCTTGATAACATTAATTTAACACCACGCAAGCATGAGTTACAAGGTTAGAACCAGAGTCCTTAGTGGGAGACGAAAAGTTGCCATACAAGAAAAACACTATATACCTAGAAGTAACAATCATTGAAATTTCGATTCTCACTTCAGGAGGCTGTAACCCTTGAAAGAAAATGTGCACATATAGACAGTCTCACGAACCCCAAACAAAATTATGATGTAACACTGACACCTATTTATAGGGTGGAAACTTGGGAACTGAGCCTTCAAATGGCATGGCGCATACATAGCGGAGACATTTAAAGAGGCTTTTAGTCTCAATGATTGCCTGCATGATAAAGCAGAAATCGTCAGTGCCCCATGATGTAATCTGGGCTGAGATTGGTAGCCCCTATAGTGACCAAGGCACCGTTCCAATCTGTGGCTTGTATCCACTGGGTTTGGGCCAAAGCAAAGGTACTCAATGTTGAGAGCTCACATGATCAAAACAGATGGAAGAACAGGGAGATAATCATTGTTGTTATGTTGATATGCAAGAATCATTTTACTCTCATGACATAAATAGAAACGCCCTACCCTCATTCTGATGTAGCTCGGATTGTCCATGCTTAGACATCAACAAAATGGAAAAGAATAAATAGAATGGTTCAAACTGATAACATCAAGTTGGATCAGCCCTAGAACGTCTCTCATCAGGAAGGTGCCCACTATAAGGTCCTCTTTTTCATACTTCTAGTAGAATAGATTTATCATTAGGCCATCAAATATGGATACGTCTCTCAATTATGCACTTCATCATGTAAAGAGCAGCTATAGAAGAATGGATCTTCCAATTCTGCGATCAGGATATGGAATCAGAGGAGCCCTATGTTTTCCATCTTATTGTTTTCTATGATGCCAGTGCCTATTCGAATAATACTGTCTAAAATATGTAATTTGATTTGTTTTCATTTTTATCTACAGAGCTTACTTGCAAGAAATGCTCTTGAACAAGCTTTATGGAGAATAAGATTCTTTGATGAGTTAGAAAAGATCTCAAATTATGACAATCTTGATCATCACTTTAAGATGTGTAAGCATATATTTCTGTCCCCCATTCAACTGCATAGTATAATTTAGATTGTTTTAGAAATGACTATATAGAATTTTACCTTGGAACATGATAGTTCCAACTCTAGCCTGTTTTTTCAAAATCGTTTCTGATTTATAATTTGGTCTTCTAAAAGCATAATCTGAGTATATCTCCTGTTAGTAACATTTGTAAGTGTGAGAGTAGTACTAAAAAGATGCACATTTTTGTTTTCTCTTCTCTCAAACAATCAGTATGGGGTAAACATGGTGATGATATAAGCCTACAGTATAGCGGCACAGAAGCACTGAAACGAGACTTTCTGAGGTAAGATTTCCGTCTCAAGCACAATTTCTTATTCTCTTTTTCTGGATGAACTATTAATATGAACTGAATTTCTATTAGATTTGGGAAGAGGACTACCGTTGGACTTTTGCAAGATGGATTGAATGCTCTGACTAGATATTATCTCAATAATTTTCACGATGGAAGCAAACAGGTGTTTATTCTCATGGAATTAAGTCTAATCTGCTCGGTTTTGCCACCAGAAGCTCTTTAATGTATAAAGATATGTATATATGAAATGATATTCCTACCATTGTGCAGGATGCATTAGATCTTATAAGTGGACATTACATTGTGAGCCGATACAAACCATCACCATTCCAAGGAGATGGGTTTGAAGCAATTACTGTGAGTCTTAAACACAAAGCAACAATATATTTGCTCTATGTACAAGGATATCTATTTTTTTCTGTTTACTTACAAGGATGCTGTTGTATTCTTGTTTACACTATCGTTGTGTACAGTATCTACCTCTGGCATCAGCCCTTATAGTAACTGGCATAACCCTAACCTCGAGCTCCATTGCACGAGGTATGTTACATGTATAACACAATTTTAAGTGATATTTCTAAACAAAAATATCCATGAGGCTCCATTTCAAATAAAATGAGAACTATCTTTTGGTACAATAAAAAAACTATCTTCTGAAAGAGAATTGAATGGGGGTAATGTTATTATATTGATCCTGGTAATAGAATGGAATGCAGTGAAAAAGGATGCATGCTACTTCATAAAATCTGTCCTCTGGGCCGGTATTACTGCGGGAATGGCAGCTCTTGTGAAAGCAAATGGCCGTCAGTTCTGCAGTCGACCTCGCCTTTGCAAGCTATCCTGATGAGGTATGACATGGTTGAAAATGGCCATTTTTCAGCCTCCTGTACTGTTTCTTAATTTTGGCTATTTCCTACCACATTTTCGTCTTAAATCTCTTTGCACTCTCCTTTCAACTAATGAACCAAATAAATACTATTTAATTAACACAAAATTCATGCTCGTCAACGTTACCCTAATAAATATTATTTTATACAAAGTTCAGTCTCTTGTCAATGAATCAACCTAATAAATTTGGTTAATTTGACATGAATTCATGTTGACACCTAAAGTTTATAAACGACCCACGCTCATTCCCCCTAGCTAAGACCCTTCTGCTTCCTAGAGGAATGGGTCCATAATCATGTCGTATTAGGTTAATTAATTGATAAGGAGATTGTGGTCACTAACAGTTCTCATCATGGAAATGGGTGATATGGAATCTGTAGATTAAATAGGTAGACTTCAATGTGATCATATAAAGGAGATTACTTGCATATAGGGTCCAGATACTCTAGATTTCTGCACTAGCACATAAACTGTTCAGACGAATTACATTTTTGAGTATATACCCCTGTAACACTCTGAATAATCAAAGGAAAAACACCCAGGTTTTTGTGGGAGGAGCTCTGTAATGGGCATATGAATATGACATATCTACTCATAAATGAAGGATCAGGGATGGCAGAAGATTGCTTTCACAAGCGAAGTCTTGGAATCAGCCACCCACTGACCCAGAGTAAAAAACTCAGGTTTTCGTGGGAGCTCTGGAATGGGCGTATCAATGTAAGATATCTACTCATAGAATCGAAGGACCAGGGATGGTAGAAGATTGCTTCCATAAGCAAAGTCATAGAATCTGCAGTTTAGGTGTATCAAACACGATCTGTAATGCTAAAGAAAACATATGTATATGTATATAAATGGGGTATATGTAATTCAAGCGTACAACTTTTCTTGTAAATTTTATATATTCACAGGTTTATATTGCTATGGTGACATTTACGAACATTTAATATGTATACAAAGTTCAAGCTATAAGTCACATAAACAACAGGTTTATGCCACTTTTGTGAAAATGTATCATAAATCAATTTGTTAAAAGATTTTTGTACCATAAGTACACAACATAATATGTTCCAACAATTGCGGGGATTTAAGTTCTTTTCAATGCATGCATATAAGTCTTAGTTCTTTCTAAAGGGATAAATTTTCAAGCATAGTTGCTAGTGTGAGACTTTGAGGTTTATGCATTCATAATGTTTTGAATCACACTAAAAGTTCACAAAGATTAATATTTATTAAGATTCAAAGAGTTTAGGTTGTTAAACAAGTGGATGAGAAATTAAACGGGCTTGGTACATAGAGAAATAGGAACACAAAGGTTATCATTCCCAATTCCAAATCAAAATGTTATGCTAGTCTAATCAGACAACTTAATTTAGTCATGAAGACAATATCGCTAGATGAAATGTTCTTGTAGATGTTCATTCTTCATCACCATTTATTAAATGCACTTGCTTTTCTCATCCTATACACTTCCAGCAGTAAATTATATTATGGCCGCAAGGATGCTTTTTACCATAATTCTCTAAGTTGTGTATGTAGAGCTGCTACATATTTTTATGTACATATCTTGCATGCCAAATTCCTCTAGAGGCTAGTTGCAGTTCATGGTATGGTGACACTCATATGTCAACTTGTGCATTGATTTCCTTAAGGGCATGGTCTGCTTTATGTTATGTTGCTTTTGTGGTTGTGGTATTGAATGATGGAACAGATTTAAATAAAATTGCTATTGGTCAGATTGGTGGAAATCACTTCAACATTTGCTTCATGTTTTTTCTCACCAAACTGATTTGTTACCAATTGCTGTCATGCACATACACCTGCTCTTTTTGTGAACTGTGTATTGAGTGGGATTGTTGGTTTACTCCGTTCATCGCTTGTAGAATATGCATGTTGTTCCTCTTTATGTTTCTTAAGTTAGCTTTGGTCTCAACCAGGTCTTGGCCTACATATTATTGTTTGGGGTGACATCTTTGGAACTCATGAGGTAACTCCAAAGGAAAAGTGATGTTGACAAAGGTTCTCAAATGGTTGTGAAAAATGACCTTGAAGTAACTACATTTTGAATGCTCATCTCAACACCATTGTGCTAGTAGAACGTGAACATTGTATAGTTTGAAGATTCTTTGCATCTAGCAAGCTCAAGTGTGTGAACTATAGCTTAAGTCAAATGCACATCACTTAATCTTTTGGCATAGTATATGACCACTTTTTCCATGCCTTTTTTGAACTAAAGACTACAACTAGTTCATGTAAAAAACTGAGGGGATCCTGAGGTAATTTTTGAATTCAAATTATATACCAACTTTTTGGAGAATTTTATAAGCAAAGCATTGGAGAAGTAGTATGATTCTCTCTCATCTTTTGGGTATTTGTAGGCTCTTATTGGGAGTGCATATGTCAAGTCTAAGCTCACATGCATAGCTTAAGCAAGCATACAAGCCTCCTTGCTTGATAGAAGTTTCCTATGAATGTTGATAATTTATCGCCTATATGTCTTTATGTTCTTGAGCATATGTAAGATAGCTCATCTTGTTCCTGTTCTTGTAAGCTTTTTGGAGTACAATCTTAGTTTAAAGTGTTCCTTATCCTTGAATATATTAACCTTGAAAGCTCTTTTGTATGGTCTTTGCATATTCATAAGTGCATGTGTATGAAGCACATAGATGCGAGCTGTCGGTTTGGACAATTTCTAGTTTGTCTTATGCAAGGAGGTTGACACACATAATGTTCACCAAATTTGGTGAGCTATAACTTAAGTCTACTTGTAGTGGGCAAAATTGTAAAGGTTCAATCCCTTGTTCCAAAGAGCTTGTTGAAGAAGGGGAGAAAGGGTATCCTTTTTGTACCTTCCACACTCCTTGCACTTGCCGTATGGATCAACAATGAACTCCCCTTTACCATCACATTCCTAACTCCTTTTCCAAGCATACTCGTAAAGCATGAATTAAATTGATATACTTAGCCTCATTGTGGCTATTTGCTTCAATATGATCATTCCCACTCCATAATTCATGACATTCTCTATCCACAAAAGCATATCCAACTCATGTGACCTTTGTTTTTGGTTTAAAAGCACTATTAGAATATAACACCCCTTCTACATCCTCTAGCATTATATCTTGACTTTATTATTTTTCCTCAACTTGAGCATCTATCTCTTTTGCATTTTTTGTGGGCATAGGATCTTTATATGTAAGCATATCTCCCATCTTAGACCTCGTGGTTTCCTCCTTAAGGAAACACACTTCAAACTATTGTATAATCATTACCCATCTTTTCACACGTGCACTATCTCTTGGAAATCTTAACATATGAGGCAGTACAAGGCACAAGCACTTAATACTATCATGGTGCTCCTATCGAATAGAGTTTGATTTGGGTGTGCCGATTGGGAAGGATTTCGAAAGGCCGTTGAGGGCCTATATTCCTATTATAATAAATTGGAATATTGTAGGCAGAATTAGTGTCAAGCTCATTTATGAGTGTTCAAATACTGATGGTACTTGTGTCAGCCCACTCGTCAGGGCTTGTATAAAAGGTGCTCACTGAGCATAGTGTATGTACAAAGAGTTCATTATTTGAAAGTAAAGTGTTGTTGCGTGCTCTCTTTGTCTCTCTCTCATTGCATATTCATTCTGTGTATAGCTAATTGTCGAGTTTTCGAAACCGATTGTGTACTCGTTTCTGCACACGTATTCTTTCACATGGTATCAGAGTGCAAGGGTTGCAAATCCTCTTCAGCCGACAGAAAAGCAAGCGAACAAGACAGAGACAAGTTTTCTCATTTTCGGAAAAGAAAAGCCAGGAACATGGGCAGAGGAATGGGAAGCTTGCGTCTGACCGAAAAGATCGATAGGAGCAACTATACAAGATGTAGAAACGCAAGCGAACAAGATAGAGACAAGTTTTCTCGTTTTCGGAAAAGAAAAGACAAGAACATGGATAGAGGAATAGAAGCTTGCTTCAGACTGAAAAGCTCGATAGGAGCAACTATGAATCTTGATCGTATGTGCTTGGGCACCGTTACTGGAGTTATGTCGAAGGAGCTAACGATGCAGCACCTAAGTCGACACACGTAGATTTCCTGGCCTGGGAACATGCAACAAGCAAAGTTCTCTAATGCTCTGCATCCTATGTGAGCAATCAGATTCTGAGCTACATTTAGGATGCTAGGATGCCGAAGGATTCTTGGGGAAACCTGAAAAAGATTTTTGCCGCAAGCTCCATAACTAGAAAGCTTCAACTCAGACAGGAGTCACTTAGCAATGTCCGTCAAAGAGACATGTTGGTGGCTGACTACACCTCCAAGATCATGGAGATCTGCGACTCCCTCGCCTCCATCAACGTGAACGTCGAGGAGGATGAAATGGTGTAGGTTTGCCTCAGAGGGTTAGCGTCAAAGTTCGGAGCATTCTGAACGACAGAGAATATGCCTCCGTTTTTCGAGCCACAATCAATGTTGCTCGTAGAAGAAAACCACTCGGGTGCGTCGACGAGTACACACATCGATAACAAGATGATGTACATGGAGGCGGATCGACCCCGTGGTCGTGGTGGTCGAGGCGGGTCGACACAATGGAGGTGATCAACAGGAGCAGAACTCGAGGCATAATCGAAATGCTGACAATAGTTCCGGACCCTCCATGGATAGGGGGAGTCAAGGAGGCACCGGAGGTCGACAAGGAAAGGCATCGACAAACTGTTGGTACTGTGGTTGGAAGGGCCATAGAGAAAGTGAGTGCTGGAAAAAGCAACCTGATTCGGACAAGGTCGGATCGAGCCGATGAGACGCGGATAGACGTCAGAGATCACACTACGCCGAAGGCTCAAGGTGAGCCAAAATGGGCCCAACCTTCGTGTCTTTGGAGTTCTTTCTTTCCAGTTTCTGTACATAGGAAGCGTGTGTCTAGTCTGTGTTGCGTGTGTGTCCTTTATCCTCTCTCATTCGGTTGCTCCCGGTACGTATCCAGAAACGCTTTGGTTGGTGTCCTGGCCGGTCGTTGGAAACGGTGAAGCTCGACCTTCCATGCTCCGTCTCTCTTAGGTCCAAGACCCTTGTGGTCCCGCCCCAAATCTAACACGTACCTGCAGATTTCCACGACAACGTGGATAAGTGTGAGGATTAAACGAGAGTGTAAATAATACTATGGTAAATTCTCACCACGGGATATTATATGGTCATGCCTGTAACATCCAGTGTTGGTGTGTGCTCAGATCCGTCTTCCTCGGGTTCGTCCTGAGTATCGTGACAGGATCGGTAGTTGGAGTGGAGGTTGTGTGCATTGTCCAACTCCGACTCAAATGTTGCAAATGCTTCCGTGTCCTCGACGCCTATGGCTAGGGTTCGCAATATGAATTCTTCGTCGCACAGATTGCTCAAACTGTCGCCTTCGTCTGAATGTCACTAAGTTTGCAACCGAACTGTCTCCTGTACGACCCACCGAATCTCTCTAGGAAACAATCGATCATGTCGGATCTCCTCGGCCGCCTACTGGTAGGCCTCCCGCCTCTACAGTCTCTCGACTAGTCTTGTCGCTCGTTCGGTAACGGGGTCGTTCATTGGTCTAGTCATCCATTCCCCATCGTTCGTTGCACTTTGCAGGAATCATGGTTGCCAAAATTGTGTTTACTCTGGGCTAGACATAGCCACAAACACACGGGTGTCCGTTCCAAACACTTCACCAAAAGGGGTCAGTAGGGAATGATGTTATCTGACATAGATCCGATTCAAATCCGGGTATTTCCGGATACTCTCTAGATGGTTAATACACAACCGATTAATGGAAACATGTGTAAGATTATGAATGAAAGCATAGAATCGAAAGTAGATGTAAGAGACACAATAGAATTAAATTAGAATGCTCAAACTTGTATCACTTCCGTTGTTAATTACATCGATTCCTGGATCCTTTTATAGGCATCCGGTTGGAATTACAAAACAGTGCCTTATTGGTTACCAGTTATCAATCGGTCCGGATCCGGATCGGTACAACTATTCTAGATCCATTCGTTCCTATAATATTTCCTAATAATTATTCTAATATTATTCCTCGACTCGTCCTTGTACATATTAATCCTCCAGTCCATACTCCTAGACTAACAAAAGCTTGCCAGTTAGGGAAGCATCACCGACTTCCGTTCCCAACTGAAAGAGATCGCAACCGAAACAAGCTCAATTTGATCCATTTGGATGTATAGGGACCAACGCAAAACGTGAGCCTCGGTGGAAGTCGTTACTTTGTAACCTTCATCGATGACTACACTCGGCACACTTGGGTGTGCTTGATTGAGAAGAAAAGTGAAGTATTCTCCTACTTCTTGAAGGTGAAAAGCCTTGCCGAACGGGAGTGAGGCCGAAAGATGAAATGCCTAAGGTTCGATGGCGGGAAGGAGTACTTTTGTGACCAATTCTCTAGTTATTTTCAAAAGGAAGGAATTTGAAGTGAATTCTCTTGCAGATACACGCCGCAACAAAATGGTGTGATTGAGAGAAAAAATCGGACGATCGAAGAAACGACTAGGGCAATGCTTGAAAAGAAGCATATGCCAAAGTTTTATTGGGACGAAGCCGTTAGGACCGTGGTATACTAGTAGAATCAGACTTCTGCAAATGGAGGAGTGTCACCACACGAGCTGTATTTCGGGAAGAAACCATATTTGGCACACTTGAGGGTTTTCGGTAGCATTGCATATGTGCATGTGCTGAAAGAGAAGCGGAGGAAGCTAGACGCGAAAGCCGAGAACTGCATTCTCATCGGCTACTTGGATAAGTAGAAGGGTTATACATGCTATAACCCTCAAATGAAAGAGGTCTGAGTAAGCTGAGATGTCGTTTTCTACGAGTCGGCTTTGTGATACTTGCCTTCACCTCCAATCCCCATCCACTCCATTCCAAATTCTGAGGATGAGGCCTGTGAGGCCGAGAAACCCCTCAAGGAAGAAGAAATCGAAACTCTAGAAGAGAGTCCAATCTCATTTCGGCTAAGTGGGCTGAATGAGCGGCTAAGTCGAACGGACCTGTCGGATGAAGTGCCAGCGAGTAGTGGAGACTCAGTCGTGCAATCCTCGTGCTAGAAACCGAGGAGATGGTTTACGCACAAGGAGAAGGGGAAGATGAATGCACCAGAGTATAGCACCGAGGCCGAAACGTCGGATCGAACCGATCCACCCGCTAGAAGAATTCCGTAGTTTGGTACGAGTATAATTAGTATATGGCGCATCATTATGCATATGTGGCGAAGGTGGAAAATGTGCGTGAGCCAGAGAGCTATGCAGAAGCGGCCAAGGATGCGAATTGGCGTGTTGCTATGGAGGAAGAGCTGCGCGTGCTAACGGAGAATGAGACCCTGGACCTGATTGATGCCCCAAGGGTGTGAAGCCAATCAGATGCAGGTGGGTGTACAAGGTCAAGTACAATGCCGATGGCTCGATCAACTGATATAAGGCTCGATTAGTAACGAAGGGCTATGTGCACAAACACGACATCGATTACCATGAGACCTTCACGCCAATCGCGAAGATGATAACTGTCCGTGTATTGCTGGTGGCAGCGGTGGCAAAGGGGTGGGACTTACATCAAATGGATGTCAAGAATGTGTTCCTACAAGGCGATCTTGAGGAACATGTGTACATGGTACAACCCCCCGGATTTCTATCCGAACGAAACACTGCGGCAGTCTGCCGATTGAAGAAGTCGTTGTATGGACTCAAGCAAGCCTCGCGTGCCTGTATCACAAAGATCACGCTGACGTTACATAATATGTGATTTGTTCCATCGAAATCAAACTCCTCATTGTTCATTCGGCCGAGTCAGACCGAACCGATTAGCATTCTGCTATATGTTGATGATCTAGTCATCGCTGGTGCCGACGTCAAACAAATCGGTCAAGTAAAGTCTCAGTTTGTGGCATCATTCGAAATGAAGGATCAGGGGGACCTTCATTACTTCGTCGGGATCGAAGTGATCTCAACCGCCAAAGGCATATTGATCAGCCAATGCCATTATGTGTTGAATATGCTCTTCGAGTTCAAGATGGTGGATTGTAAGTCCATCTCAGCTTCAAGTAAAGTCTCAGCTTGCGGCATCATTCGAAATGAAGGATCAGGGGGACCTTCATTACTTCGTCGGGATCGAAGTGATCTCAATCCCCAAAGACATATTGATCAGCCAATGCCATTATGTGTTGAATATGCTCTTCAAGTTCAAGATGGTGGATTGTAAGTCCATCTCAGCTTCAAGTAAAGTCTCAGCTTGCGGCATCATTCGAAATGAAGGATCTGGGGGACCTTCATTACTTCGTCGAGATCGAAGTGATCTCAACCCCCAAAGGCATATTGATCAGCCAACACCATTATGTGTTGAATATGCTCTTCAAGTTCAAGATGGTGGATTGTAAGTCCATCTCATCCCCTTTGGACCAAAATGTAAAGCTTCGCCGAGATTCGGAAACGGGGTGTGACCCGACACAGTTCCGACAAATTGTTGGAAGCCTCATCTATTTGACGATCACTCAACCCGACTTCAGTTACTCGGTCAACCTGATCAGTCAATTCATCGCACAGCCAAAGGCCGAACACCTTCAGTCCGTGCAAAGGATATTGAGGTATGTTAGCGGCACTAAGCACATGGCGTTGTTCTATCAGGCAGGAGTAGCCGATGAGTTAATCGGCTACACGGATGCCGATTGGGCCGGAAACTCTAGAGATTGCAGGTCAACATCTAGCTTCGTGTGTTCGTTGGGAGCAGTAAAAACTAGACGACAGTAGCACTATCTGTCATGATATGGCAAGACTCGAACCCATGACCTTAGGTTACATAGATTGAGCTCTTGACCATTATACCATCTATTGTAATATGTAGGATATTATTTTCATTTAAGTTTTATTATAGAAAATTGATGTATATTCCAGATTTCTCTAAAACATTCTAGAAACTTCAAGAGTATTCCTGAGAATACTATAAAAGGAGGCACATGGCATTATTTCGAACCAAATCGGTTCAACGCTAGTCTTAAGCCTCCTAACTACTATTGTATACTCTCTTCACATAATATATATCTTTTATCATCATTCTCTCACCCATTCTCTCTCTTTATCTCTCTCTCTCTCACACACACTCACTCTTTCCTTCTCTTGAGAGTTCTACACCTCTCTTAGTACTAATCCTCATCTTTTAGTACTAATTCTTTCTCTGTCTTAGTACTGATCCTAACAGTTTGAACCGATTTTCCGTCATCCTTTCGTCTCCTCCTTTCCTCCTCTTCCTTTTATCTTCTTACATATCCCCTTTTTCCGGTCTTCTTTTCGGTTTCCCTCAACTTCTTACCCCTTTCTTCCCTTCATACTAATCCTCTTATCCTCCCTAGTAAAATGGAAATTGTTAGCGCTAAGTAATACCAATATGTTTTCTCGGAGCTCCAATGCTTAAAGGAGAAATTTGTAGCACTAGAATAAGAAAATCACCGTTTGTTGGGGGATCTTCAACACATAGCATTGGAAAAACAACAACAACATGGGGAGCTGACGTTACGTGTACAACAACTTGAAGCGACTATTGTATCATTACAACAACAAGGATCAAGCACTCAAGGGATTCACAAAGAACCCAAGATCGGTCTTCCTGCAAAATTTGATGGGACTTGATCACAGTTTAGAGGTTTTTTGAACCATGTACGTTTAGGGATTCAAATGCATCCTTCTCGATATCCCACCGATACATCACGAGTGGGACTAGTAGGAACCCTACTTAGTGGCTCAGTGTTGGCATGGTTCGCTCCATTGTTAGAAAAGGAATCTCCATTACTAAATAATTTTGAAGAATTTATAAGTGAGTTTAAAGCCTATTTTGGAGATACTGACAACATAAGAACTGCAATCAACAAAATCCGGCGATTACGCCAAGGTGATCGTCTAGCCTCCGCATACGCTGTAGATTTCCGCCTACTCGCCGCCGATATCCCTTGGGATGATCAAGCATTGATGGAGCAATTTACGATGTCAAGGATTTACTCTTGACCCTCCTCGAAGAACCAAAGTCATTAATAGAAGCAATCAGTCGCGCGGTGAGATGCGACAACCGTCTTTTTGAACGACGTTTGGAACGGCAATTCCAGATGCCAAGGGCAAGATCAGAGTGCACCTACACCTCAGTCGTAGCGAAACCTTTTCCGAGGGAGTCATACAATGCATATCCAACAAATACTCCGATTCCAATGGAAATCGACACTACACGTCGTTGCGGACCACTATCTATCGGAAGAAGAAAAGCAGCGACGTAGGGCAAATCGACTATGTCTGTATTGCGGGGGCCTGGGGCCTATTGCAGTGAACTGTCCCCATCGGCCAAAAAGGTAAATCAAATAACCGCTAGTACTAATAGTACTAAACTCGAGTCTATTTCTCTAGGTGTGTCGGATAGTCCTTTTCAATCAAGTCCAGCCAAAATAGGAGCCGTTTGGTTGGACAACCCTAGATCTGTGCAACCCATTAGTGGTTTCATTTCTTCTAAGCAAGTTAGCAATGTGTTCTTAGCTCAAGTAATGGTTAGTACTAAAAGTACTCCTCCAGTTCATGTCTTAGCACTCTTAGATTCCAGAGCCAACTCTTACTTCATGGATAGGAATTTTGCTCAAGCTCATCAGATATCCCTAAGAAAACTCCCGTATCCAGCCTCTGAGTAGTCATTGATGGTCATCCCATCGCTTCAGGAAATATCATAGAAGAGCCAGAGCCCGGTAATATTGTCCTAGATAACTTAGCGTGTGTAATATCATTTAATATAATTAGTATCCCAGAACATCCCATTGTTTTGGGATTACCATGGTTCGAATTACATAACCCAGATATAGATTGGAGAACAAGAGAAATCCAGTGTCAACAAACCCGAGGATCTACTCATAAGATTGCAACCATTTCGCTACATCAGTTGCATGAGGAAGGATGCAAGGAAGAAATGTTTCTCTTCGCAATATCAGTAAAACCCTCCAGCACCACTAAAGAGGAGTCCACCGTTCAACTTCCAGAGAAGTATCGTCATTATGCCGATGTGTTCGATAAAGTACAAGCTAGTAAGCTTCCTCACCATCGACCGTATGATTGCCCCATCAATTTGCAACCGGGAAAAGAGCCGCCATGGGGACCGATCTACAATTTGTCACCAACTGAGCTGGAAGTCCTTCGAGCCTATATAGAGGAGAATTTGGCAAATGGATTCATTCAACATTCGAAATCTCCAGTCGGCGCACCCATTTTCTTTTTCAAGAAAAAAGATGGATCACTTCGTCTCGTTGTGGATTACCGTGGCTTGAATAAGGTCACAATTAGGAATATGTATGCACTTCCCCTTATCTCAATTCTTTTAGAACGGATCAATGGTGCAAGGTTCTTGACGAAGATCGACTTACGGGGAGGGGAGCATATAACCTCGTACAGATCCAACCAAGAGATGAATGGAAGACCGTGTTTCGCACCAGATATGGGCACTTCGAGTATATGGTCATGCCGTTCGGCCTCACTAATGCGTCAGCAGTCTTCCAACACATGGCAAATGATATATTCCGAGATCTCTAGGATGTTTGTTTGATCATCTATTTGGATGATCTATTGGTTTATTCGAAGATCCAAGAAGAGCATGATTCTCATGTACTGTTAGTACTAAAACGACTTCGAGAACATGGTCTTTACGGAAAGCTGGAAAAATGTAGTTTTGGGTGCAACCAAGTGGAATTTCTTGGTTATGTCATCTCCGCGGAAGGCATCTCCATGGATCCAACTAAGGTCAAAACGGTGGTAGAGTAGCAAAATCCGCGTTCATTGTGAGATGTACAATGCTTTTTAGGCTTTGCCAATTTCTACCGCAAGTTTATAAAGGATTACTCAAAGCTTGTTTTGCCTCTTACACAACTTACTAAGAAGGGACAATCGTTCGTTTGGTATGAAGAAACAGACATGGCTTTTGAGAATCTTAAGAAGGCATTTACATCGGCTCCTATTCTAGCTCACGTTGATCCAGAAAAACCATTCATCATTGAAGCTGACGCATTGGATTTCGCATTGGGTAGCATTCTGTCACAATAAGGTAATGATGAAAAGCTACATCCTGTGGCTTTCCACTCACGCAAGTTTGACGCAGCCGAAATCAACTATGAAATTCATGATAAGAGCTATTAGCAATAGTGGACTCTTTTACACAATGGAGGCATTTTCTAGAGGGATCCTCTCATCAAGTCACCGTATTCAGTGACCACAAGAACCTTGCCTACTTTCAAGACGCTAGTGTGTTAAATCGACGTCAAGCTCGGTGGGCCCAATTCCTCACACGTTTCAACTTCAAAATGACATATCTTCCAGGGAAGCACCAAGGGAAGGTAGATGCATTATCACGACATTCGTATCTAGCACCGCGTCCCGGCGAGCCAACTTTCAATAACTAAAAACAAGTAATCTTGGGTCCAGCACGACTGCAAGCAACATAGGTTTTTGGCATGCCCGTGGATTCCCACGTTATCGATACCATACGTGAGGACTTGAAGACAGATGCTTTTGCCCAAGCCATTCTAGCACAAATTGATCCCTCTCGAGCATCTTGTTCACAGTCGCAACAACCAGGTACGGACTATCGACAATTCAAATACCATGATGGATTACTATTCTTTAGAAAACTCTTGTATGTTCCTAATGGTTCTTGCCGCCTTCGAGTAGTCCAAAATTGTCATGACACATATACAGCTGGGCATTTTGGTAGTACGAAGACATTAGACTTAGTACAATGATCATTCTGATAGCCCCGTATGCGGCAATTTGTCGAAGATTTTGTTCGGACTTGTGATACATGTTGCAGAGCGAAAATGCCAAGGCATCATCCATATGGTTTATTAGAACCATTCCCAATTCCAAGCAAGCCGTGGCAATCCATTGCTCTAGATTTCATCACAGACCTTCCAATCTCGAAGGGATTTAATGCGATTGTAACAGTAGTAGATCGATATACGAAGATGGCTCATTTCTTGCCATGTACTAAGATAATCTCTAGTGAAGAAACCACCGAAATTGTCATACGTGAAGTATGTCGGCATCATGGCCTTCCCGATAATATCATCAGCGACCGTGGACCCCAGTTCGTCTCGAAATTCTGGAAGCACCTTTTTAAAATGCTTAAGGTCACTTGTAACCTCTCCTTCAGCTACCACCCACAAACAGATGGTCAAGCAGAATGAACAAATCAAACGTTGGAGCAGTATCTTCGGTGCTTTCTAAGCTATCATTAGGATGATTGGGCGGATATTCTCCACTTCGCCGAATTTGCCTATAATAACTCTGGCCACGCATCGACTAAAGTTATGCCATTTTATGCTTATGCGGGTTGTCACCCCCGGTGGTGTGTATTTGAAACACCAGAGTTACCTACAAATCCTTGTGCAGAGGATCGTTTGGAGCGGTTACGCAAGATACAAGCAGATTTATCTACTCATCTCTAGCAAGCTCAACAAACACACAAGGTTTACGCGGATCGTCATCGGCTTCCATCTAGTTTTAACGTCGGAGATCGGGTATGACTACTACGACGACACATCAAGACTACTCGCCCATGTGAGAAGTTGGATTATCGGCGATTAGGTCCTTTCCATATTATTGGAAAGATTAATGATGTCGCTTTTTGTCTCGATCTATCTCCGCAACTTCGGATACATCCGGTGTTTCATAGTTCTCTCCTCGAACCCTATCAAGACAACACCATCCTAGGATGTATTACACAACCTCCACCCCCGATCGAACTTGAAGATGGACCTAAGTACAAGGTTGTTGCCATCCTCGATTCCAAGATTGTTCGCAACAAGCTATACTATCTAGTTGATTGGCTAGGATATAGTCCCAACAAGCGTACTTGGGAACCGATAGAGAATGTGATCGATGCTCGTGCTCTTCTTGAAGACTTCCATCGTCAATATCCAGACAAACCGGGTCCTCAATCCAAAACGATTTGTGACACTCATCGTTTTAAAGGGGGGATAGTGTCATGATAGGTTACATAGGTCGAGCACTTGACCATTATACCATCTATTGTAATACATAGCATATTATTTTCATTTAAGTTTTATTATAGAAAATTGATGTATATTCCAGATATCTCTGGAACATTCTAGAAACTTCAAGAGTATTCCTGAGAATACTATAAAAGGAGGCACAAGGCATTATTTCGAACCAAATCGGTTCAACGCCAGTCTTAAGCCTCCTAGCTACTATTGTATACTCTCTTCACATAATATATATCTTTTATCATCATCACCGATGACTCGGATATCACACTTCTTGTTGAAACATGGGAGCAAATACTCAAAGGATTGAAGGTTTAGGAAACTATAATGTACACTCTTTGATATGGAAGAAAAATCCAAGACAAAGAAGAGGACAAGGAGGGGTGGCATGTTTGATTAAGAAGGAAATGGAGAAATATGTGTCAATCATAAAAAATGATGAACATGAATGCTACATATGGCTCAAAATAGAAACACCTAATGATTTGCCCACTTTTGTAGTTGAATGTTACATTCCTCATCAAGATTCTAACTTTTATGCTTGTTTGGATAAAGATAAACCATTTTCCAATCTAGAAGATGATATTGCTTATTTCAAATCCAAAGGGGAAATTATTGTCTTTGGTGACGCCAATGCTCGTAGATGAAGTTTCCAACTTGATTCACAAGATTCTTTCATGCCACATATCTCAAGGATGCAAGAGGATATGCAAATGTATAGCCGCTCTTCTAGCGATGAAAAAGATCCGGACCAATTTGGTAAGTTACTCCTACAAATGTGCAATAGTACTGGATTGCTTATTGCAAATGCTATTTCGTTATGGCCCAACACTAATAGTTTTCCATGTAGAAAACACAACGGAAATAGTGTGATTGACTATGTGCTACTTTCCGAAGTTATTTTGGATCGTATACATAAATTCTCACTTGGTGAATGGACACTGGAATCCGATCATAGGCCTTTATGTATTGATCTCAAATGTATGCATAGGTTTGATTTTGAGAAGGCTATTGAAGATAATAACAACCGCACTTGAGCATGAACCTTAAGCGAGCACCCATGTATTCCAAGATGGTAGAGGATACGTTAAAAATGACAAAGATACAACATGGTGCCACACTAGAATGCAAATGGGAAGCTTTCAAGAAAGTCATTCTCTCCTGTACAAACAAATGTTTTTCGACCAACCACACATCTTGGAAATGCACCAAGAAACTTAGGAAAACATGGTTTGATAAAGAATGTCGTGAAGCTCGAAAGTGCCTTATGGTTTTGGATGTAGTTAAGGATAAAGAGAATGTTGAGAATCAAGCTCAACTTGGTCTAGTGTGTGAACTCACCTTGAGAGTGAATAGACACTCCAACGGTTAAGAGTCACCACTATGTCACCACTTTGTATTCTAGCATTTAGTATGAGTCATAGCATCATATTCTATGACACATAACTTATGAGCTTTCACATTCCCCATGCTCCATGAGTCTTGTAGTTAATGAAGAGAGAGGGTGACTATATAAAACACCCTCCTCCCACTTTGTATAATGTTGAGTCTTTCTCCTTTTGTCAATATACTTTTACCTTGCGTATTCTTTGTGTTTCACTCACTCTCACTCTCTCTCTTACACACACACATAACTCACATCTCTTCCGCTTCACAAGAATCCATCTCTTGATTCTTTACATGGTATCAGAGCGATTTGGTAGCTCAATCTAGCCCATTCACCTCATCGTGATCGCGTGTTGTGCTCTACGCCGACAACCAAGAACCGGCTCATAGCTATCGTAGCTTCGCTACATAGCTCGCATTCGAAGAGAGAAGAAGAAGAAGAAGAATCGACATAATGAATACTCAAATGGGGAGCGCTCTCCCTAACGAGAAGTTGGATCTAAAAAACTTCGCATCTTGGGAGTACAAGATGCATCAATACCTTGTCGGACAAGGCTATTGGAGCTACATCAAAGGAGTGCATGAAGACCGACCCGCCGAAGTGGCTCCCGGATACGCGACATGGGAGCAAGCCACAAGCCGCGTAATGTATTGTTTGGCGACATGTGTTCACGACCACATCCTCAGTTACATTCGAGAAGCCAAGACGCCGAAGGAAGCGTGGGAAAATCTACGAAAGATTTTTGCCGCCAACACGACCGCGAGGAAGCTTCAACTCCGCCAAGAGTTGACAACATTCAACAAAGGGACATGTCCATCACGACATACACCTTGAAGATCAAGGAGCTTTGCGACTCGCTCGGCTCAATAAGCGTAAGTATAGATGATGATGAGATGGTGCAAATATGCCTCGGCGGCCTCGCACCACGGTTCAGCGCGATGCGAACCGCCGTTCTAGCAGGGGAGAGATCTCCCTCCTTCTTTGAGCTCCAATCAATGCTATTGGTCGAAGAAAACCACGTGCGTACAAGGAGCAATGAGTCGGAAAGCCACATGCTCTACACGCACTCTAATGGAGGAAGAGGACACGGATGAGCAAGAGGCCGATTCGGCCAAGGACAAGGCGGACGAGGTCCGACCTACGACAACAACTCCCAATTTCGGCCACAAAACGGAAGCCAACGAGGAACCTTCGCAAGAAGGGGGAGCTTTCACTCCGGCCCGAGATGTCAAAACGCAACCGAATGCGGATATTGTGGAAAGCTCGGCCACCACGAAGAAGAGTGCCAAAAGAAGATGCGTGAATCGGCTTCCACAAGCTGACAACTCATGAATTACGCGCACAATTCCGACTACGAAGAGTATAGCGGAATGTACGGGCACAACTCCGACTACGAAGATCGTGGCGGAATGTATGCACACAACTTCGACCGTGGCGGAATGTACGGGCACAACTCCGACTACGAAGATCGTAGCGGAATGCATGTACACAACTTCGACTGTGGCGGAATGTTCATGATGGAACATAGAGCAAACTCTATGTCGGCCACTACCTCAACTAGTTCCTCCAGCCCGGAAGACGTATGGTTCGTAGATTCCGGTGCCTCGAACCATATGACATCGCATCAAGAATGGTTTCGAGAACTTCGAGAGCTGGACCGACCCGGCTATGTCGAAACCGGAGACGACACTACGCACCCAATTCGGCACATCGGCAATGTTCCGTTCGGAAAAGAAGGTAAGCAAAATTACATTAAAAATGTCTTGCATGTACCGACCATTACGAAGAATTTGGTCTTCGTCGGCCAAATTGTAGAGCAAGCGATGCAAGTTCGATTTAATCAAGGCGGTTGCTTCATCGAAAAAGAAGGCCGACTCATCGCACGCGGACGAAGAGACGACCAGATGTTCATTCTCGATTCACTCGAGATGAAATCCGCCATGTTTGCGAAAAGCACGAAAGCCGACTCCGACATAGAGCTATGGCACAAGCGAATCGGCCACATCAATCTCAAAAAACTCAAAGCAATGAAATCAAAAGGAGTCGTCATCGGACTCCCGACATTCAAAGAGAAGGAGATTGAAGGTGTATGCGAAGCGTGCCAATTCGGCAAGCAACACCTACACCCATTCCCGAAAGAGCGGAGCGTGAGCAAAGGTCTACTCGACTTAGTCCATTCCGACTTATGGGGACCAGCACAGACGGCTACATTCGGCGGATGCCGATATTATGTGGTCTTCATCGACGACTTCTCTAGGCACACTTGGATCTACCCGATGCGGCAAAAGAGCGAAGTGTTCGGACACTTCCAAAATTTCAAGAATGAAGTCGAGAAAGCCACGGGCCGACATGTACGATGCATTCGATCAAATGGCGGCAAGGAGTACTTCTCGGACGATTTCCCGGCGTACCTCTGAAAGGAAGGAATTCGGCGAGAATTCACTTGCCGACACACTCCGCAACAAAACGGAGTAGCCGAGCGCAAAAATCGGCACATCCTCGAAGTAGCGCGGGCCATGATGAACGAGAAGCATATGCCCAAGTCATATTGGGCCAAAGTTGCAAATACGGCCGTCTACTGAATGAACCGGTGCACAACATCCGGCGTGCACGAGGTCACTCCGCACGAAAACTACTTCGGAAGGAAGCTGGATTTATCGCACATCCGGATATTCGGCGCGATAGCGTACGTGCCCATCCCCGACGAGAAGCGTCAAAACCTTGACCCAAAGTCGGAGAAATGTATCCTCATAGGATACTCACTGGAGCAAAAGGGGTACAAGTGCTACAACCCCCAACTCGAAAATCTCGAGTAAGTCGAGACGTCGTTTTTGACGAGTCCGCATCCTGGTACGCACCAGAGACAACTTCGCCTCCGCTCGACCCGGAATTTGCCGAATAAGAGATCGAGGATGAAGATCGCCATACGCGCATGATCGAAGAAAGTCCGATCACAACCTGACTGAGCGGACCACAAGAGCCTTTGAGCGATCAAAGCACATCACGGCCTAGCCGGAAGATGGACAAAGGCAAGGCAAAAATGGCGGAATATGAAGACAATCGCTTCGACAACGATGAATCGACTCACTCACTCGACAGTGAGTTCGACGGCTTTGATGTACCAATCGAAGCTAAGAAAGCCCTCATCTCTGCAAATGAAAAGCTCCGCCGATCCACTCGTGAAAAGAACCCCGTAAGCCGATTCGGCTACAACGATTATATGGCGTACCATTACGCCTTTATGATGAAGGTAGCGACAGTATGGGAGCCGGAAACCTTTTCGGAAACCGCGAAGGACCCACCATGGATCGAAGCAATGAACGAAGAGATGTAGGCACTACCGAAGAACGAGACTTGGGATCTCGTTCCCACCTCACCACACAAAAAGGCGATCGGATGCAGATGGATCCACAAGGTGAAGTATAACGCCGATGGCTCCGTAAACCGCTACAAAGCTCGACTCGTAGCGAAAGGATACGCTTAGACGCATGGCGTCGACTACGAAGAGACGTTTGCCCCAGTGGCAAAGATAACGACGGTGCGGACCGTAATTGCGATTGCCGCGGTGAAAGGGTGACACCTCCATCAAGTGGACATCAAGAACGCCTTTCTACAAGGCGAATTAGAAGAGGAGGTGTACATGATCCAACCAACCGGCTTCAACTCGAGCACCCATCCAAAAGTTGTTTGCCGACTCAAGAAGCCATTCTACGGCCTCAAGCAAGCACCGCGTGCTTGCCATTCGAAGATAACGCAATATCTTCATCAAATCAGCTTCCGTATGTCAAAATCGGACAACTCCCTCTACATACGAAGCGATTCCGCAAGTCCTATCGTCATCATTTTATATGTGGATGACCTAGTCATTGGAGGTGAGCATCTCGTCGAAATCACTAAGGTCAAATCCCTCCTTTCCGACAAGTTCGAGATGATGGACATGAAGGAGCTCCACTACCTCGGCATCGAGGTAATTCGGACTCCGGCCGGAGTCATGATCTCTCAACGACACTACATCCTCAACTTGTTATACAAGTTCGGGATGGCTGAGTGCAAATCTGTGGCAACCCCGCTCGATCGTAATCTCAAACTAGATGCGAACTCTGGCACCAAAGCGTGTGAGCCGACTCAGTATCGGCAACTCATCGGGAGTCTCATCTACCTCACGATCACTCGACCCGATCTCAGTTATCCGGTCGGTCTCCTTAGCCAATTCATGCAAACACCGCGTGATACTCACTTGGATTATGCTAAGCGAGTTCTACAATATGTGAGCGGCACAATGGATTGCGGCATCTTCTACAAGACCGCGATGCCAATACGACTCGAGGGGTACACATATGCTGATTGGGCCGGCTACAAAGCCGATAGAAGATCAACCTCCGTATTTGTTTTCTTCCTCGGCAGCGGAGCAATATCCTGGAGTAGCAAGAAGCAGCCTACCGTCGCTCTTTCGAGTACGGAGGCGGAATATAGGGGCGCAGTCGTAGCTGCATGTGAAGCCGTATGGCTTAAGAGGATTTTGAAGGATTTGGGCGTTCCCATCAAGGATCCGACTCCCCTTTACTGCGACAACATGAGTAGTATTTATCTGGCTCGGAACCCGGTGTTCCACACGCGGACAAAGCACATCGAAGTGCATTATCACTTCATCCGAGAGTGCGTTCTAGCTAGCGATGTCGACCTACAACACATTAGCACAAATCTTCAAACGGCCGACATCTTCACTAAAGCCTTAGGAGCCGACAAGTTGTGGCAATTCATGACCGATCTCGGATTGACGATCCCTGACTTGCCAAGCTTCAGGGGGAGTCCTGAAGATATTATGCAATAACGCGTGGATTATGCAACCACACAACGAAGCCGTGAAGAGCCGATCTACCGTGCAAAGCCGCGAAGAAAGACGCAAGCCAAAGCACAGACTTCGCAACTACGCACAACGCAAGCTGGAGCATGGATTCCGCAACTCTGCATAATACGAGTCGACGCGGACTTCGGAACGCGAGTCGAAGCGGATTTCGGATACCGTTTGAAACCGACCCGACTTGAGCTTGAGGGGGCGTGTTGAGAATCAAGCTCAACTTGGTCTAGTGTGTGAACTCACCTTGAGAGTGAATAGACACTCCAACGGTCAAGAGTCGCCACTATGTCACCACTTTGTATTCTAGCATTTAGTATGAGTCATAGAATCATATTCTATGACACATAACTTATGAGCTTTCACATTCCCCATGCTCCATGAGTCTTGTAGTTAATGAAGAGAGAGGGTGACTATATAAAGCACCCTCCTCCCACTTTGTATAATGTTGAGTCTTTCTCCTTTTGTCAATATACTTCTACCTTGCGTATTCTCTGTGTTTCACTCTCTCTCTCTCTCTCTCTCTCTTACACACAGACATAACTCAAATCTCTTCCACTTCACAAGAATCCATCTGTTGATTCTTTACAGAGAATTACCAAAAGCATTTGCATGAGTATAAAAGGCTTATTCATAGAAAGAGAAGAATATGGGAAGTTACTCAACAATTTATCCCAACACAGGAGAAAGCACATGCATGTGCTAAATTTTGGGGAAATCTAAAGGGGAAACGTGTTGAGAGTTATGGTGACTTAACTCTTCACGACTTGTCTATGCATTGTAAGAATTTATATGAGTTATCTATTGCCGGAAAGATTATGTGTTATGGTTCTCTTTCACATATGCCTCCCTTCTTTACAATTGAAGATATATGCATAGGACTTAAGAAATTGGCCTCTCGAAAGGCAAGCGATCTTCAATGTATAAAGGTTGAAATGCTCAAATGGACGGGAAAGGTAGCACATATATGGATAAGCGATATGTTTAATGATGCATTGCAACATGGTATGTTGTATGATTAGACTATAAATTGCATCAAACCTTTACATAAAGGCGGAGATATAAATAATGTAAACAACTATCGAACCATCATGGTTGGCTCATTAATGGCAAAACTATTTGGATGTATAATGGAATCAAAGATAAGTGTATGGGCTAAAAAAAATGGTAAGAGAGCTTATGGACAAGCTGGCTTTCGGAAACACCATAGCACCATTGATCACCTGATCACCCTTCGAGTATTAATGGAGGAAAGTCGCCTTAGAGGTAAAGGTTTATATTGTTGCTTTGTAGACTTCAAGAAAGCTTTTGCTATGGTACCTCGTGAGCATCTTTGGAGGCGAATGGAAGAACTTGAGGTGCCAAGTGAATATATGCTTGCAATTTCCCGAATTTATGAGAAGGTTATATGTTGTGTGCGCATGAGAGATAAACTTTCAGATTTTTTCAAAAGCACTATTGGTGTTAAGCAAGGATGCCCACTCTCACCAACACTATTTGGTCTATGCATTGATGAATTGGAAGAAATGGTTACCAAGTTTGCAGAGGAAGAATGTGTTGAAGAAGTTGCCATTGGGAATATTGTGATTATGCTTTTGCTATATGCAGATGATGTAGTGCTTTTTGCAAATACTTTAGGAGATGCACAAAAGCTTATGAAGGCATTGGAAATTTTTTGCTGCATACTAAATTAAGTGTGAATAGCTCTAAAACAAAGATTATGCTTGGGAAGAGCCAAAAAAGATATAAATCATGCATTATGTACAACAATGAGCCACTTGAATGTGTGGAAAGCTTCAAATATCTTGGCCTTGAAGTTCCTTCAAATCATAGATGGAATGAATGTGCTACACGCCGCTTATAGGCGGGTAAGCGAGCATACTATGCATTTGAGAACACATGCAATCTTGGAGATATTAAGTGTTGGGTCCTCAAGAAATATCTTTTTGACACTTTGGTGACACTGGTTCTTCTCTATGGGGTGGAAGTATGGGGCAGTAGCATCCCTAAATCTATGTGGAAAGAGTTTGAAAATGTCCAAAAACATTTTCTTACAAAGTTTCTACAAGTTAAGAAACAAACGCCCTACACCCTCCTCCTTGAGACGGGATCGCTTCCCATTGAGATCATGGCCATGGAAAGGATTGTTGAATACATGCTTAAGGTTCAAAAAAGTCCCTCACATCGACTTCCTAGAATTGCGTGGGAAGCAAGCAAAAAGATCCAAAAGACACATAAAAGCAAAATTTTGTGTTTCGGTTGGATGCAAGATATAGAAAAATGGTTTGGTAGATGGGATGCGAGACACTTGCTTCATGATGCATCATTAGATTCCTCTGTAAATGAGGCCTTCTTGCAACGCCAATGTATCATGACATGGGACAAATGTGGAGGCTCACACTTCACACATTATACTACACATGTTGCACCTAACTACAAAACCGTATTATTTGCGGAACGGGGAAATTGTACACATCGACACATGTTAGAGTCCATACCGTTATTTGTCATTCGAACCATTGCTTCCATGTGACTTAGCTCACATGCATTGCGATGTGAAACAAGGCGTTGGGGCACAAGTGATGAGAGTGGTCGACTATGCACACTTTGCCCTAAACAAATTCGCGAGTCTGAGTATCACACTTTGATACAATGCTCTGCCTTTGATCATATTAGACCATGCTCTCCACATCTCTTCGATCGAGCCCAATCTTTGCATGAATTCCTCTCACAACCACAATGTGCACTCTCGATTGCAACATTCATTGGTAAAGTTCTTGAACATCGAGAGTCACTACTCACTTTCACACGTATCACGTGAAATGTATATTTTTTTGGTCTCATAGGTCATATTTGACCTCCGAAGAAGATAATATAATCTATCTATCTATCTATCTCTCGCTCACTCTTTCCTTCTCTCGAGAGTTCTACACCTCTCTTAGTACTAATCCACATCTTTTAGTACTAATTCCTTCTCTGTCTTAGTACTGATCCTGACACTATCTAAAAGTGAGGCCTAGTATCGAAGGGTAGCTATCGGTATGTGCGAAGCCATTTGGTTCACAAGGCTGTTGAAGGATTTGCATGTAGAGGTGTCCGAGCCGACAATGATATTCTGTGACAACCTCAGTAGCATCCAACTCGTGAAGAACCCTATCTTCCACGTGGACAAGGCACATCGAGGTGCACTATCATTTCTTCTACGAGCGAGTCCTCTTTGGTGAAGTCAAACTTATTTATGTTCCGACTGATCGGCAGGTTGCTGATGTTTTCACCAAACCTCTCGACTTAGACAAGTTGCAACATTTTTCGAGTATACTTGGCTTACAAAATCTCAACATGCCGAACTTGAGGGGGAGGAGTGAAGAGTCAGCTGGAGAAGCCAAGGATGTGTGGACAAATGAAGGAAGAGCAGCTAAGCAGAGACTAGCCAGATGCAGGGGGAGCGGCCGCAAGAGAGAGCCAAAGCCAGAGCCAACCGAACCAAGGAGAGAAAAAGCCGAGAGGAGGCAAAGTTGCAGAGGACAGAGCCGACCAAGAGAAGGCGAACCCCAAGACATGAGCAGATGTGGTCAAGGTCCTAAAGGAGGATGATATGGAGATAGTCAATTCAGACAAGAGCTTGAACGAATCGGAACCAGCCGATTTAATTATGGAAGTTGATTCAGACGAGCCTAATTACATAGAGGCCAAGTGGAGAAGGAGGCAGCCAAAGCCGATGCCAACACGAAGGAGCCGATGGGTCGAGGGGCGCCAATACCACAACAACGAGGGAGCTGACTTGCACTAAAGCAGCAAATAAGCCAACCGTAGGGGTCGACGTGCCCAGAACCATATGAGTTGAGGAGTGACGAACCGAAGGGATCGTGGGAGGCAAGGCTAGACTGGACAAGGAGCACAAGCGAGGCATTGGGATGCTAGGAGAAGAGGCTGCAATGATGAACCAGCCAGAGCGGACACAGTGGGACCTCAAGTTGAGCTTGAGGGGGAGTGTTGAGAGACAAGCTCAATAGGGGCCGAATCGGCTGACGAAACCAAGAGTCGGGAGTTGAATCGAATAGAGTTCGATTTGGGTGTGCCGAGTCGAAAGGATTCCGAAAGGTCGTTGAGGTCCTATATTCCTATTATAGTAAATAGGAATATTGTAGGCAGAATTAGTGTTAGGTGTTGTTGGGGTGGGGGGTGAAGCCACACTTGGCTTCAACCCCCTCCCAAGGGGGTTATGATAGTGAGAGAGCTCGAGAGAAAGACAAATAAGAAATGACACAAATGTGAGAGGGGAAAAAAGGTTATCTCATTACATACCCCATAGGGGGTTTATATAATACATCCAATGTAACGGTTACATAACCGTTATAAATAAGATCGTTACACATTCTTGTACACATGCACATAATTGTGCATGTGTCCATACACATACTCATCCTCACACACTCATTTACTTTACACATACACATCAACCACATCATTACACATACCCTTATGCCTCCCCGTATATTCTTACGGGTAACACATGGCACACCTGTGGGATAGTGCATTGCACGGTGAACCCACTCGCCATGGCAAGTCTTCTTGACTGGAACTCCATCGGTCGTCTCAACGGTCGGAAATCCCTCGACTAGATCACTGCTCTACAGTCGATAACTTCGATCGGAGCTTTGCTTGACTCAAACCTTCTTGTTCGGTCAGCACAATGCATGATTGGATCATACACCAATCGGCTAGTTCACTACGACAATGTGTTTATGTAATTTCACGATTTGTACCCCTTAATTTCTAAAATTCTAATTTTTACCCTCATGTTTTTAAAAAAAAAAATTCAGCCCTTGCATTTTCGAAATTTTCTCTTTTTCACTCGAGCTTCGGGAATTAGATAGTATGCCCTCGAATTATTGAAAATTTCCTCTCTGGTGAAATTTTGTGGAATGCCCTTCTATTTCTTCAAATTTTCTTCTCTGCTCCTCTTCTTCTTCTTCTTTTCTTTTTCTCTCTCTGTGTGTATCTTCTTATTCTTTTGATTTCTTCTTCGTCTATTTTTCTCATCTCCCTCCTTTCTTCTTTTTCCTCACATTCTTTATTAAACCCTTCTGAGTTTCCTTTATTGAACCTGTTTTGGTTTTATGTGTCAAAGGGCTTGCATTAAGGTGTACTATGGCTTCTTTCTTAGCTTTTCTGTAGAGCGTTTCGAGCTTCTATCTTCGTCTTTCTTCAGATGCTTCTTTTTCCTCTTCCTTGCTTCTACATCTTACGCTTTTCCTTCTCTGCGCATGTCTTCTCTTTCTTGCGTATGTCATCTCTTTCTTCTCTGAATTGGTCTTCTCCTGGCGACCTTCTCTGCATCTGTCATTCTGTCCAGCCATCGTTTCCACTTGCCATCCGGCCACCGTCTAGCCGTCTATCGGTGGTCTAGCCAGTTGTCTGGCGACCGGCTTTGTCCATAACCATCTCCATTGGCCGGTTGGCTCCATCTGCTGTCCGCCGGATGTCTCTATTTGGCCGGCCTGTTGGCCGTGTCTTTCCAGCCCTCAGTCGGACGTCAGTCATCCCTCGTCTAGTTCGGCCGCACCTACGCATCAGCCGACTCTATTCGGGGTTGTCTTTCGGCCTCAATTTCTCGGTCGTTTGTGTGAAAAGAATAGCATGCGGAAGCAATAGAAAACCAAACACAGAAACACAGGTTTAATGGAGAGCTTGAATATACACAGTACGCGGGAGAGACAGACAGAGAGAGAATACGCACAAACCTCAATTCAAAATAATACTCAATCTGTACATAGGATGTGCTCAGTGAGCACTTTTATACAAGTCCATATGGACTGACAGAAGTACTGACACGTACTTCAATGCTCATAAGTGAGCTCTACACTAACTCCCAAAATATATTCCTACGCGGAATATCTTCCCAAGGCCTTGTGGTTTACGCACCGCTATGGCTTCTCGTTGCGCACCGGTCTGTGCAACGGTTTACACACCCGGTTTACGCACCGGTCCAGCCTAACCAATCGTTCCCAACTGATCCGGTTCTCGGCTTGCACAGCCGATCCGGCCAATGTTGAGCTTGTATCTCAACACTCCCCCTCAAGCTCAACTTGAGGTTCCATCTGCCCGTCCGGATCTACACTCCGATTCCTTCTGGCTTCACGCCTTGCTCGTGCTCCTCGACCTGTTTGATTCCGCATGCCTTGACCCTTTCGGTCGACTTGCGTGCTTGTGCGGCCCTTCTCAGCTCCGTTGTTGTCGCGGTTATGGCGCTTCTTCTACTGCCTTCTCTTCCGCTTGGCCCTTAGTAGATTCGGCGTATCCAAATCAACCATCTGAAACGACTCGGTTTCTGTTGCCTCTTAGGAACACGGTCCGTGGTTAGTCCTTCGACCTAGACCCCAAGGTGGGTGTGGAACAATGAACAGGGCTTAAGCGTACTGCATAAGGAGAGAATCTCTGTAATCCTTCGCGTATAAGGAAAGACGGCTACAACCGAATCCTTATCACAGGTTACACTTACGTACTACTACGCTTACGTATCCGAGACACAGACACTGAATTAGCCGCAGCTATACAAAGAAACTCAGAGAAGATAGCATTCTATTATCAGGAGTTCTTTTACATTTCCCAAAATTTACACGCACCTCCATAAGAGGTTTTCTGCCCTTTATATATGCAGGGTCTAATTAGCCGTTCACGCTTCCCACGTGAACCGTTACATACGTTATGCTTATATAGTTTCTTATTCCTACGCTTTTGGCCGTCGGTTACTATTCCGACGGATAACACCTGGCACACCTGTGGGACAGTGCCTTTGCACGTCGGACCCATCCCGTTAATCTTCTTCCAAAATGGCCCGGATGTTCGGCTCTGTTGTGGTGTCCTCGTTCGGAGTTGATGTAGGGCCCGTAGGTGCATCGTGGTGCGGCTCCTCTGCTTGGTCGGCCTGGTTTCTCCCGGAGTCACCTTCGCCGTGTGCGGGTGGTCCGGGTAAGGTGGGCCCTTCTTGAGTTAGTGGGCTGGGCTCCGCCGTTGGCGTGCTTGCAGTCGGCTGCAGCTCAGCCTCTATTGTTACGTCCTCCGCGGTGTTGGCCGTTTTTGTGTGTCCCTGGGCGTGGGGCGGGGATTCCGCCTGGTCCGCACTATTTTCCGCGTTTTCTGAAGATGGTGTGGGCTGGTGCGGCTGGACCTCTTGTTGGTTAATGGTTTCGTTGTCTGGTCCTGTGGGGAACTCCGCTCGTTCGTCCCCGCTCTTCTCCTCTGTTGTCATCCTTGGTGATCGGGCCTGAGGTTCCTCTTCTTCGGCTGTGACCGGAATTGGTGTCCCGTTGGGTTCCTCGTTTGTGTGCGTGTTTCTGGTTTGTGTGATCTGGTGAAATAGCTCCTCCTGACTCTCACCAAAATCATCTAGGAGTTGTGCGAGTTCTTCGGAGTGTTGGTCTGCTAACGCGCGATAGTCTTGCGCTAGGTCCTCCCGTACGATCGCAATGCTCTCCTCGTTTAGCTTATAAAACCAGCGGCCGTCTTTCCGCCGGTTCTCCTAGTCCGCACGATACGCGTGCAATTCCGTTGCTTGGGTTTCCCACGCCATCCATCCTTTGTCCAGCACCGTTTTCAATTGCCCGGTGAAATTTTCCCGGTTGGTTTGGAGAAGGATGTGCATGTTATCCGTGATGGCCTAGCAGCAGTTGCGTGCGTCTTCCATCGATTTCTAGAGATTCGCGATTTCCTACTGTTTAACGGCTGCCGCTTCCTCATACGTGGCCTTCAGGCCCGCCCACAGTTGGGATTCCTTTGCATGTTGTTCTTCTAATTTCCCCATTTCATTGTTTAGGCGGATTTCGAGTTGATGCCTTCTGTCTTGTTCGACCACCAACTGCTCATCGAACCATACCTTCTTTTTTTCTAATAAGGCCCGAAGTCCCTCTATTGCCGCCTCTGATTTCTTCACGTCCTCTCGTAATTGGGCGTTGTCGTCTTTTGTCCGGATGTGTTGGGCTACCTCCGTAGCTAGTTTCTCTTCAAGAGTTTTTACGGCCTTTCGTCCATTAGCCCGTATCTCCTTTTCTCTGTCGGAGGATTGGCGTAGTTCTGCTCGAAGACGGTCAATTTCAGATTCCACTAACTGCACGGCCCTTTTTCCTTTTGAGGCGATGGCAGTCTGAGCCTCGATTTCTTCTTTGAGAGCATTGATAACGTGGTTCGGTGGCGGGGTTTCGTGTTGCGTCGTAGTCGCGTGAGCTTCCAACTCCGTGATGCGTGTGTTGGCCTTTTGTAGTTCGGCTTCAGTCAGTTTAACCTTCTTCCAGACATTCTTATTTTTTATGGTCATCTCCATGGCGCACGTGCTGACCTTTGTCAGTTCCCGATGGACTTCGACTAGGGCCGTGTTTAAGGGTGGTATCTCCATCACTACTCGCTGTACCCCGACGTTCCTCTGCATGCCGACCCTGGCTAGCCGGTCCTCATCGTCGCTCTCTGTTGTTTGTGTTAGGGCGCGCTCTATCATCTGACGTTCCGCATGCTCCTCGGCCATTCATTGGGCGGCTTTGTGTTGCCAGGAACTCCATGAGCTCGAAAGAGGTACCGAACTGCAGGAGGGCGCTGAATTCGTGGGCCGTATTCAAAATATCCGGATATGCCAAAACCTCGCTTTTCACCGTCAATACGGCTTTCCCTCGTTGGGACTGAGTCGTAATAATCGGTCGCGGCTCTCGGATGATTTCGAAGGTGGTATTCGGCTCTACTGTTGCGGAGCCTTCGCCTTCGGTCGTTGCCTCCGGAGCCGTGGGGGCGTTTTTTACCAACCCCCGCCCATCTTTCCTGTCCAATCTGCGCCGTTTTGGTCTAGGGCTTTCCCGCCGTGCTTCGGTGTCTGGTTCTGGGGCATCTCTACGGTTCCTCCTGGTCGCCCGTGTGTCCGGCTGGTTGGTAGGAGGTGTTGTCCTTGGGCCTGGTTGGGCCGGTTGGGGTTCCTCCTCCCACTCTGGGCCCGCTAACTCCGCTAACCTACGTTTCGCGGAGCGGGGCGGGGCCGTGGGTTGGCTGGGCTGCGGTGCTGGCAGGCCTCGGGGTGGAAACAGTACCGTAAGGTATTGTTGGATGATTGGCCTGAGCTTTTTGCCTGCTTGGTACGCATGCAAGCCTTCCCTTAACGTCGGCCCTGTGATGACCCCCCAATCGACTGTACGCCCTTCAAAGGTGTCGATAATGATGCCCACCTTCTGCTTAGGCATCCCGTATGCGTTGACATGGACGCAGCCGATTTCCAGTAGGAACTTGGCAACTTCACGGAAGAAGGGATCCGGAATCTATTTTGTTCTATAGGCCTTGGTGGAGGATGAATATGGGCCAAAATACCGATGCAGCGCCTCTGCAGGAGGTATTTCGAAATGTCTTTCTCCTAGTGAGGATAAGTCTAACTTCTTCTGAATGGAAGAGTTGGTGACCGTGTCGATGTTAAGCCGCCTGGCGATGTCCATGGCGTTCGGGTGTGGAGGTGCTTCTGTGACCCGAATGTAACCATCCAGGTGCTTCTCCAGGAGCCATCGGCGTAGGGCAGTAGAGATGAAGATCGGCATCGCCAGAGTAGGTTCGTGGAGAGGAGTCGGGTAGTAGTGGTGAGTTGGAGCTCTGAGATAGGATGGGGAAGAAGGTGAGGAGGAGCGATGGGAGCGTTGATAGCTAGACGATGGGTTTCTGCTTTGTGCAGAAAATCCTCTGTTTCCTTCTTTTTGTGGCTTAGGGTTCATTGGGCGGTGAGCCATCGTGGTGTCGCGTGTTCTTGAACTAGGAGTTTGCTCTTTTTTTTTCTTTTTTTTTCGTAACGGTTATTTACAACCTATTTTTACATTATAGTACAAATAGGATTGTCCATTTTACGCTGCAGGTTCTCTGGCTTTGTCCCGTTCGGCGGTGAATGGGTTAGGTGGCGTAGGGCCTAGGTAAGGTTTGAGCCGAAACCCATTCACTTTTTGCCGTACTATTTCTCCGGCCAGTGTTCCTAGTTGGAACGTGCCCTGTTCCACTCCAATTATCCAATATGGGCCGGTCCAGCGAAAACATAGCTTCCCCGGCATCTGGCCCATGCGTGTTTGAAAAACTAGCACTGCTCGGCCCACGGCGAACTCTTTTTCCCTTGCGCTCCGATGTCGATCGACAAACGCTTTACGTCGTCGCTGTTCCTCTTCCAACATAGCCATGTTGTGGACGCATTTTTCCCCTAGTTTGAGGAGTTGGTAGAGTTGTTCCTCCTCCGACTTGGCTTTTGATAATCGGTTCCGTACCTGAATGCGCAAACTAGGTACCCGAAATTCGACTAGCATCACAGCCTCTAATCCAAACGCTAGCCGGAACGGTGTTGACTGTATGCTTGTTTTGTAACTAGTTCTGTACGCCCATAACGCACTTTGGAGTTTGGTATCCCAGTCCGTTCTATTTTCATTGACGGTTTTCTTCAAAATGGTCTGTAAAGTTTTGTTCGTGGATTCCGCTAATCCATTCGCCTGCCTGTAGTATGGTGTGCTCTTCTTGTGGACTACTGCGTAATGCTGTGTTAGTTCCCGAACCACCGTATTGAGGATGTTGCTCCCCTGGTCACTGATAAGCTCAATCGGGCAGCCGAACCGGCACCAGATGTGCTCGTACAAAAATTTGGCTGTGACGGCCGCCGTATTTTCCCAGATGTGCTCTTAGGAACACGGTCCGTGGTCAGTCCTTCGACCTAGACCCCAAGGTGGGTGTGGAACAACGAACAGGGCTTAAGCGTACTGCGTAAGGAGAGAATCTCTGTAATCCTTCGCGTATAAGGAAAGACGGCTACAACCGAATCCTTATCACAAGTTACACTTAGTACGTACTACTACGCTTATGTATCCGAGACATAAACACTGAATTAGCCGCAGCTATACACATAAACTCAGAGAAGATAGCATTCTATTATCAGGCGTTCATTTACATTTCCCAAAATTTACACGCACCTCCATAAGAGGTTTTCTGCCCTTTATATATGCAGGGTCTAATTAGCCATTCACGCTTCCCGCGTGAACCGTTACATACGTTATGCTTATATAGTTTCTTATTCCTACGCTTTTGGCCGTCGGTTACTATTCCGGCAGACAACAGTTTCCTCCAATCGGTTTTCCTTTCGCCCGAGTTGGCTACAACCGAATCCTTTCGCCCGAGTTGGCTACAACTGAGTCTTGCAGTAGTCGCCGAAGCCAAATGGCTTCACAGGTGGCAACGGTAAAGCCCCGGTATTCAGCCTCAGTGCTCGAAAGGACCACTGTTGGCTGCTTTTTGCTGCTCCATGCAACAACCGCGCTACCAAGGGAAAACATATAGCCTGTTATGTACACATAACGTTGGTGAGGGTAGGTCACTAATATTTACATTAGTGAAGGGTATGTTCACAATCATTAGTCCCCTTTTTAATAATAGTGAACATACCCTTCACTAATGTAAATATTAGTGACCTACCCTCACCAACGTTATGTGTACATAACAGGTTATGTGTACATTAGACAGTACACGCAATTTTTTGCAAGACATGAACCAAATGTTGCATATTGCCAAAGAAAATGTCAAGACAGCTCAAGATCGTGCTCGATTTTATGCTGATCAGGATAGACGTCCTTGTGCATTTACTATTGGTCAAAAAGTTTTTTTGCGTGTCCCGACTGATTCTACGTCATTATCTACGGGCAAGTGCGCTAAGTTAGCCCCACGATATTGTGGCCCATTTGAAATCCTTAAGCGAGTTGGGTCATCTGCTTATCACCTTGCCTTACCTCGTAACGTTGGTATTCATCCTGTTTTTCACGTCAGTCGTCTAAAACCATTTTTAGGCTCTGGTGATAACACCATCACAATCCAAGATCTTGTAACATTAGAGAATTTTTCTTACAAACCTCATGTTCCTGAACGAATTCTTGATTCTCATACTAAACGTTTACGTTCTAAAGAGATTCGGCTATTCAAGATCAAATGGATGGATAAACCTATTGATGATGCCACATGGGAACGCGAGCATTCGCTTAAGGCACAATTTCCTCACTTTATATTGCAAGAGTGCAATCTTTTGAAGTAGGGGAGTATGTTATGTACACATAACGTTGGTGAGGGTAGGTCACTAATATTTACATTAGTGAAGGGTATGTTCACTATTATTAAAAAGGGGACTAATGATTGGATAGAATGAATGATATGTGCATGCACTATCATGATTTAGACAACCAATGAATAGAGAGCCTTTTAGAAAGGCACATCTATTCAAGGGGCCTAGGAAAAGGTATAAATATGAGGCTTAGCTACCCTCATAGATCATCACGTCGGAAGGCTGCTGTCGTAGACACCGGTGGTGCGGGCTAGGCTTTCGTCTCGACGATCGTGTTTATCTCTTCCAAGGTATTAGTCATCCTAATATCCGGCGCTATGGGACGTCGGTGGCAGGTTGGCTATGTCTAGATCATAGCTCGGGGGTGGTTGGGTGGAACGGGTTCTTCTATCCAATCTATTTTCTTCCTTTTTACTTGATTTGGTCTATTGATTAGTAATAGACTCTTAACATAGCCGGAGGTGGATCGGCGATCCGATGCATCGTCGGCCCAGTCGGCATCGGTGTAGCTGAGTAGCTCTTCGGTTATACCATGCCGGTATAACAATCCCCGTTCCTTCGTGCCGCTCACATATCGCAAAATTCGATGCGCGCACAGAAGGTGCTCCACGGTCAGCTGCTGCATATATTGGTTGATCACACCGACCGGATAACTGATGTCGGGTCAGGTGATTGTCAAATATATAAGGCTTCCGATGATTTGTCGGAACCGCTTCTCATCACAGGCCGGTCCGGAGTCGGGACGGAGCTTCTGGTTCCAGTCCAGGGGTGTGGAGATCGGTCGACATTCCGTCATGCCAAACTTGTACAGCATATTCGACACATAGTGTCTTTGTGAGAGCAATATGCCGTCGGGGGTTCAGATCACCTCAATCCAAAGGAAATAGTGAAGGTCCCCCAGGTCCTTCATCTCAAATGCGTCTGACAGTTGGGACTTGACTCGACTGATTTCATCGAGTCTAGGTCCGGTGATGACTAGGTCATCAACATACAGCAAGATGCAAATTGGACCATTCGGACCTTGCTAGATAAACAACGAAGAGTCGGAGTTGGAGACCACAAACCCCATCTTACACAACTGGTGCGTGATCTTCGCATTCCAAGCTCGGGGGGCTTGCTTCAGGTCATAAAGTGATTTCTTTAGCCGACATACTGTTGACTTGTTCATCTCTAATTGGAAACCGGGGGGTTGGGTGATAAAGACCTCTTCTTCAAGATCACCTTGAAGAAATGCATTCTTCACGTCCATCTGGTGAAGATGCTACCCCCTTGCCGCAGCAACCGCCAGCACCACACGAACCGTCGTCATCTTCGCTACCGGAGCGAAGGTCTCATCGTAGTCGATTCCATGGGTCGACGAGTATCCCTTCACCACTAACCGGGCCTTGTACCGGTTAATCGAACCGTCGGCATTGTACTTTACCTTGCACCCCACTTACATCCGATCGGTTTACAATGTCGGGGAGGGTCAACTAGGTCCCATGTGTTGTTGGCAACGAGTGCCTACATTTCTTCCTTCATAGCGGCACGCCAATTTGCGTCCTTTGCCGCTTCCACGTAGCTCTCCGGCTCACGCACTTCCGCCACCTTGGTCATGTACGCATAGTGATGCATCATGTACTCATTGTACTCGTACCGCTTCACGAGGTTCTTCTAGCGGGAAGACCGACATAATCTACCGTTACCCGGTTTGAGGCTTCTTGGCCAGTTTGGACTTCGTTCCCAAAGATCCGCCTTCTTCCATACCGGAGTCGGATTCGCTCCGATCCGACTCAACGTTGTTGGTTTCGTATTCCGGCAGCTTCTTCTTCCCCTTCTCTTTGCGCGTGAACCGTCTCCTCGATTCCTTGCACGGGGAGAGCATGGTAGAGTCTTCACTACTCATTGGTTCCTCATCGGACTAGTCGGATTGACCCAGTCTCTCGTTCGGCCCACTCAACCGAAACGATTCCGGACTCTCTTCTTGAGTCCCGGCTTCATCATCTTCTACCTGGGCCGGTTCAGGCTCACTAGCCTCATCCTCCGGCATCGGGTCGGGGTCGGAAGTCGGAGTTGGTAAGGAATACCATGATGTTGTTTCATCGAACTCAACATCGCGGCTAACTCGGACTTGCTTCGTCTGGGGGTTATAACACTTATACCCCTTTTGCTCATGTGAGTAGCCGACGAGGATGCATTTCTCCGACTTTGCATCCAACTTCCTCCGCTTCTCATCTGGCACATGCACATATGCAATGCTACCAAATATTCGAAGGTGTCTCAAATTCAGCTTGCGCCCGAAATGCAGCTCATGCGCGGACACCTTGTCACCGATACGGTTTTGGATGTAGATGGTTGTCTGGACCACCTTAGCCCAGTAGAAATGGGGCATGCTCTTCTCCTCTAGCATTGCCCTTGCCGCATCAACAATCGACCGGTTCTTCCTTTCGGCTACACCGTTTTGCTTTGGTGTGTATCTGTAGCTGAACTCTCTCCAAATTCCTTTTTGCTGCAGATAACTGTTGAATTGGCCGGAAAAATATTCTTTTTCGCCATCCGACCGCAGGCAGTTGATCTTCCTCTCCGTTTCCCATTCAACCAGTCTTTGTAGGTTTTGGAAACACTCGAAGACTTCGCTCTTCTACTCAATGAGGTAGATCCATGTGTGTCGGCTGTAGTCGTCGATGAAGGAGACAAAATATCGACTCCCGCCAAGACTCACGTTCTGTGTCGGTCCCCATACATCCGAATGAATAAGGTCGAGCTTGTTATGGCTATAGTTTCGTTCGGTAGGGAATGGAAGCCAGTGTTGCTTCATTGACAGAGCCATCAGTGTTGTACTTGACCTTATACACCCATCTGCATCTGATCGGCTTCACACCCTTCGGTGCGTCAACCAAGTCCCAAGTCTCATTGTCCGATAACGCGTGCATCTCGTCCTCCATCGCGGCACACCAATTTGCGTCTTTCGTCGCTTCTGTGTAGCTCTCCGGCTCACGCACTTCCGCCACTCGCATCATGTACGCATAATGGTGTGCCATGTACTCATTATACCCGTATCTCTTTACGGGGTTCTTTAGGCGGGTAGATCGGCATAATTCATGATTAGCCGATTTCGCGGCCCTCTCGGCCGACTTCGACCTCTTCCGCAAAGGTTCTTTTTCGATTGGCCTGAAGTCAGATTCGCTGCGATCTGACTCAGCAGTGCCAAACTCGTACTCCGACATCTTCTTCTTCCCCTTCTATCTGCGCATAAATTGTCTCCTCGGCTTCTTGCGTAGGGAATGCATGACCGAGTCTCCACTACTCGTCGGCACTGCGTTTGATTGGTCATGTTGACTCAGTCGCTTATTCGGCCCACTTAGCCTAAATGAGATCGGACTCTCTTCAGGAGCTCCAATGTCTCCTTCGTCTGGAGGCATTTCAGCGTCGTTGGCCTCTTCGTCAGAGATCGGAATGGAGTCATGAGGGGGTTGGAGTCAACGTCAAGTACCACGACGTGGACTCGTGCTCCAATGTCTCCTTCTTCCCGAGGCATTTCAGCCTCGCTGGCCTCTTCATCAGAGATTGGAATGGAGTTGTGAGGGGGTTGGAGTCAACGTCAAGTACCACGACGTGGACTCATCAAACACAACATCACGACTTACGCGAGCTTGTTTGGTTCGGCGGTTATAACACTTATAAAACCCTTATGTTCGTCCGAGTAGCCAACCAAGATACACTTCTCGGCTTTGGTGTCCAACTTCCTCTGTTTCCTTCGGTACATGCCCATACGCGATGCTACCGAAAACCCTTAAGTGTGCCAAGTTCGGCTTCTTGCCGAAGTACAACTCATGTGGCGACACTCCTTCATTGGCAGAAGTTTGAATCTGCAAGTAAACAGTCGTCCTGACGACTTCAGCTCAATAGAACTTCGGCAGATGCTTCGCTTCAAGCATCGCCCTTGCCTCCTCTTCAATTGTCTGATTCTTCCGCTCGGCCACGCCGTTCTGCTGCGACATGTATCTACACGAGAATTCACGTCGAATTACCTCCTTCTATAGATATCTCGCGAACTGGTCGGAGAAGTACTCCTTCCCGCCATTGGACCATAGGCACTTGATCTTATGCCAAGTTTCCCTTTACGCAAGGCTCTTTACCTTCAGGAAACACGCGAAGACTTTGCTCTTTTTCGCGATCAAGCACGCCCAAGTGTGCCGAAAGAAGTCATCGATGAAAGTCACGAAATATCGACTTCCACCGAGACTCACGTTCTGTGTTGGTCCCCATACATTTGAATGGATCACATCGAGCGTGATTCGACTCCGGTTACGCTCATTGGAGAATGGAAGTCGTTGATGCTTTCCCAACTAGTAGGCTTCGCAGACTTGGCCCTTTTCAGCCACTGAATTTCGGCAAGCTGAAAACGATGCTTTTCGTCTGCATTTCTCGAAGCTTCGGGAAGTTGACGTGGCCGAACCGCGTGTGCCACAGGTCGATATCTTATTCGACCTTTTGTCCTTTTGCGAACATAGTGGTGCCTACATTGTTGTTCTGGAGGATAAACATCCTCCCTTCACGGCGCCCTTGCGCGATTATCTTGCCTTCCTCTTCTATGAAGCACCTGAGATGCGTGAATCGAACTTGCATCCCCTGTTAACGATCTGGCCGACCGACACCAGGTTCTTGGTTATTGTCGGGACGTGTAGCACATTCATCAGCTTCCCTTTTTATCCAACGTGACTAAGGGGAACTTCACCGACATATTTGATGGTATGTGGAGTGTCGTCTCAAGTTTCGACCACTCCTTGTATTTCTGGTCTCTCCAAGTACGAGAACCATTCCTCATGACTCATCATATGATTTGACCCTCCGGAGTCAACATATCACATCTCGTCTGCTCTAGAGGTGTTCACGACCATCGAATTAGCCTTGTGCTTCATTACGAAGGCTGGGCCCGATCCATTTCTGGCTTGTTTGGAGCTTTCCACGTAGTGTGAACTTGGACACCTCTCTGCATCTCTTCGGTGTCGCGTTGTTACGCGCGTGAGTGGAGAACAAGGTGGGACCACTGGGGTCTTGGACCGGGGAATAGGTGAGGAAAGAAAGAGAGAGAGAGAGAGAGAGAGAGACGCTCACTCACGTATAGACAAAGAAGCGCATGGGGACGCGGCACAACAACACAGGAGACGCGAGTTGAGAACACTAGAGTATGTATGTAAATATAGGCATGTATTTGTATGTATGCAGACGACTCGGACGGTTACAACCGATCAGGTCGGCGAGGTGGATGCCGACGCCTGATCACCCACGCACACAGGAGAGCAAGATGGAGATTCTGCCGGAAGCACACGGGCATTCCACGGAGCAGAATCAGCCTCCTGAGAACCTGCGCAAAAGAAAGCTATGGAGAACGACAGAGAAGAAGAGCTCGGTCCCAGTCCGACAGCACTTCGTTCCTTCTAGCCCCCCCCCTCTCTCCCCCGTCTCCCTCTCTTTTATAGCTCAAGGAGGGAGGCCGTTTCACCCGTTTACATCACATTAATTCTCTGTCCTTTCGAACAGAGATACTCCTCGATTTCCCTTATAGAATATTGCTACCTAGGATTTAACCTTTGTGCCTACCTATCTACTATACGACAAGGGACGTGCCCACGTGTAAGGGCCGGTTCACACACACTATACACGGTTTGCGCCTGGGGACGGTTTTCTTCACGACATCCGCCCCCACCTAACCGCGCATCCACCGGTATGCGCCAAAATTGGGTTCCTACGAGAGAAAACCGATCCTTGCTCTTATTCCCCGTTTACCGGTTCATCCTCCGCCTCGGGCTGCTCGTCGTCGCTGTCCATGCCCCCTAGCTCCGGCTCCCTGTCGTGCCATTTCTTGAACGCTTTGATCCTCTTCCCCGCTATCGGTATCGCCATTCTCGTACCGTCGAGCTCCGCGAGATGGTACGTCCCATTGCCATTGGCGCTTGTTACTACGTAAGGCCCGAACCACCTCCTCGCAAACTTCTGCGTGGCCCTGTGCTGATTGTCGAGGCTGCTATCGTAGACTAGCACCTAGTCGCCTTCCTCGATCTTTCTTGGCCTGAACCGGGCTTTGTTCCTTATCCTTGCTACCCAAAGTTTCTCCGCGGCTTGCTCTACGTCCTCCGGCCTCCGCTCGAGCTGTCGAATCCGCACCGCCAGCAGTTCCTCTCGGCTCATCTCATCCCTCCAGTCCACCGTGGCCCACGAGGAGATCGTTCGCTCTGTTGGCATGATCGGCTTCTGTCTGAACATAAGCTCAGCCAGCATGAACCCGGTTACCGAACTGTGCGTAGTCTGGTCCGCCCACAAGGCATAAGGTAGTAGCCGTGGCCAGTCCCCGACTCGGCCTCCGCACGCCCGTACTAGCGCTTTGACAATTGGTCCGTGTCCGCGCTCCACCTTCCCGTTCGCCTCCGGATTGTATGCTCTGGTGAGCGAAAGTTTGACTCCTAGCCGGTCAAACAGCTCTTCGGCCTCTTCTGCATCCAACTCACCACGGTCAGTCACGATCTTCCCTACGCACCCGTATCGGCATACTACGTCCTCAATCAAAAACTGGCACACGGCTGCCGTCGTCTTGTTCTTCAGGGCTCGGCCTTCAACCTGGTTCGTTAGATCTTCCCGAGCTAGCACCAGATACTGCATCTGTCCTACCCCCATTGGCATCGTCACCAAATCCACCATCCACTTGAAGTGGACGGTCGGAGGGTAGGTCGGGTGAAGCTCGTCTCGATGTCGGATCATGGAGTGCACCTGACAGCTTTCGCAAGTCGTCACGAACCGATGCACGTCCCGGTATAGTCCCGGCCACCAGTACTTCCCCTTTAGCTTTTCGAACGTGGCCCACGTTCCACGGTGTCCAGCCCACAGGCTATCGTGGTACGCCGCCAGCAAATCCTCCTGTTCCTCCTTCTTCGCCACCACTCGGAGCGGGATGCCGTTCCTCATCTTCGGGTGCTTCCATATGTACCCGTCCCGGAGAAAGAATTGGTAGGCTTTCTTCCGAATCCGGTTGGCCTCGTCCGTCGTCCATGCCGCGTCCGGTGTCATTGTTTTCAGGAACCCGCCGATCTGCAGCCACTCCCTATCGTACTTGCTCTCGTCGAAATCGTTAAGCGTTGGAGAGCATTCCTTGTCAATTGTTACGTAAGCCGCCTCGAAGAAGTCCACGCCGACTTCCTCGTCCTCTGAAACCATGTTGCCGTCTTTTTCGAACCTCGCCCTTGAAAGCATGTCGGCCATGGCATTGTCTTTCCCGGAAATGTGTCGTATTTCCAGATTCAGGGACTTGATGTATGTTATCCACCTGAGCATTGCCAGGTGCGGCGTCACGCATCCGGAAACCATGCCAAGGATCGGCAAGCAGTCCGTCTCGATAATTACCTCTGTCCCGATCAGGTAGTCTTTATCGGCCTTTACCGCCGAAACGATACCCCAGAGCTCGCGTTTAACCTGGGCGTATCCTCGTTGTCGCTCACTGAGAACCTTCACGCCGAAATGGATCGGGGAACGCACGCCGTCCTCGTCCTCTTGGTTGACGACCCATCCGATCCCGGTCGGACTCGTGTCTACCGTTACGTAAATTGGAGTGCTCTTTTCGTAGACAACCTTTCGGAGCGCCGGAGCCGCGGCAAGTGCTTCCTTCATCTTCCGGACAGACCCTGTATGCTCGTCTCTCCACTCGAATTTTCGCCCCTTTTTCAGCAACCCGTATAACGGCTCCGCGACGTGAGCGTAATGTGGGATCCATATGTGGTAGAACGCGCACGCTCCCAAGAACCTCCGAACCTCCGTGACCGAGCTACAGTCGTTCTTCATCGCGGAGATGGCTTCTACCTTAACCGGAGACGGTTTCCGGCCGTACGGCCCGCATAGGTGTCCAACGACCATGATCTCTGATTGCCCGAAGGACAATTTTCCCCCGAAGAACGTGAGCCTCGCGCCCTCCAACCTCTGCAGCACCTCCTCGCAGTCATCGATGTGCGTCGCCACGAATTTCCTGCATCCGTCCGGTCCGACCGTCTCATCCCTTTCCGGGCATCCCTTGATCGGGACGTCGTCCAAAAACGGCATGGTGATGTCCGGGATACAATCCCTAAGCACTTTGTTCATTGCGTTCACCATGTGAGCCACCGAGTTCGTCCCTCCTTGCGGCAGGGTACACATTCGTACTAGGCCGAGAGGAGTTCGCATTGTCGTGATGTCCCTACTCTCTACGGCAAGCTGGAACTGATCGTACCCCGAGTAGAGATCACCGACTGAGTAAATCGACCTTCTGGCGAAGGCCTCCGCGAACTCATCTATTGTCGGTCCGATTCCTGTGTTTCGAATGGTCACCTTGTTGACCGGCTGCAGGTCTTGAATAAAGCGCAGCATGCCGTCCTTCTTCGGCACGGTAAACCACCGATTCGAGTATGGGGCACTCGACGGTTCGAGGATTCCCATCTCGACCTTCTGCTTTAACAGCTCCATCAGCTTCGGGATGTGAGCTCTGGGTACTGGAATTGGTTTGAGACTCCACGGCACATGCAGTACCGTGAATATCACCATCGATTCCACGACTGTCGGGTCTACGCACCCGATCTCCTCCGGTGAGAATGCGAAAGCCTTCCCGTGCCTTCCGAGCATTCCCCGAAACCGGTCCTCCTCTGTTACCCCGTATGAGCTGTACGGAGAGTCAAGTGTGATGAGCGAGGGTCGAATATTATCATGATGATGTTGTATATGTGTAGGGAACATAAATGTAACTGTGAGTCAATATGTATGTGAACACATGCACACGTGTGTGCATGTGGAGGGATACGATGAGGTGTGAGTGAGTGTCCAATATGAATGCTCTAGGGGGCTTACACCCCTTTGTATCTACCCCCTCTTGTACTATTTAACCCCTTTATGGGGAATGAATGAGGAAGGAATCATTTCTCTCTCTCTCTCTCTCTCTCTCTCTTGTCATCTCTCTTCCTATCTCTCTCCCTCAACGTTGAACCCCCTTGGGAGGGGGGTGGAGCCATTCTAGGCACCACCCCCCACCCCACAATGCTTCTCAACGATTCTCAACATCTTCATGCCAATCTCTCTTACCATCATACTCTCCATTATCTTCGCTATTACGCCATGTCTATCTTTGTCATTGATAATCATCATCGTCCTTAACCCTAACCCTAAAACGTATAACACCTTTTGGCGACCACGACGGAAGAAAGAAGAAGATGATGAAGAAGAAGAAGAAGACCTAAAACGTATAACACCTTTTGCACCAAATGGGTAGAAGCAAAGGCCTTACGGGACAACACGGCCGCGTCCACGGCAAAGTTCCTGTACGAGTGCATATGGTGCCGGTATGGATGCCCGATCGAGCTTATAAGTGACCAAGGAGGACATTTTCTCGGGCAGGTAGTAGAAAGCCTGACGTCATTTTACGCGGTGGTACATAAAAAGAGTACTCCCTACTACCCTCAAGCCAATGGACTAGCGGAATCAACGAACAAAACTCTGCAGAACATCCTACGAAAAATCGTCAACGAGAACCGGACCGACTAGGATACGAAATTGCAAAGCGCGCTATGGGCGTACCGAACAACGTACAAAACCAGCATCCGGACAACCCCGTTCCGACTAGCATTCGGTTTAGAAGCGGTCATGCCGGTAGAGTTCCAGATCCCCAGCTTACGGATTCAGGTAAAGGAGAGCTTAAGTGAGAACAAGTCCGAACGAATCCGGCTGGCGACGTTGTTGGAATTAGAAGAAAACCGAATAGCCAGCTTACTACAACTCGAACTGGAGCAAAGGAGGAGAAAAGCTTTCGTGGACCGACACTGGCGTGGCAACGAAAAAGAGTTCGAAGTCGGGAAACCGGTGCTACTATTCCAGACACGGATGGGGAACATGCCGGGAAAGTTGCGGTTTCGGTGGACCGGACCGTTCTGGATCACCAAGGAGTACAATGGGTCGTATCAGCTCGGCACGTTGTCTGGAGATGTCATCGGCAAGTGGGCAAATGGGTTTCGGCTAAAGCCGTATAAGGGAAATATGCCAGCCAACCCGTTCAAGCAAAACCCGGAAATCCGGCAAGATGAGGAACCGACACCGACAGACGTTGCTGAAGATATTCGGACCGAGGAAGAACCGACACCGATACTGACAAAGACTATCCCGGAAAACCGACAGAAGGATCCGGTATCCACACGAACCGACCCGAACAAATCAGGGGGGACCAGCAAATGACGTGGTCCAAACAAAGAAAAAAAGAAAAAAAGAAAAAAAAAAGACGTGGGCAAAATCGACGCGAATCATAGTAATGATGGGGAGATCACAAGAGGTGGGAGCGCCACCATGCAACGAAGAGGCGCCATGCATTAAAGAAGGACGTGCACGTACTTGCTATTTAAAGCATGGAACGTGGGCACTCACACGCGGCAAACAAGAAAGGACATACTAATTATGGCGGGAGAGGAACATGCGCGGGAAACGAAAAAGGGCGGCTCGAAGCAAAAGCCACTATATAAGACACAGGCCTGCGAAGGACTCACTTTTCCTACATACAGGCGCAGAAGCACAGAAGAGCGATCCGACGCACAGAGCACACACAGCCCGATCCCGAACAACAGGCAGCAGAAGAAGAATTTGAAACAATGGTACTGTCGGAGGAGGCACGCCAATGGATGAGGGAGAACGGGTTAAAAGGATTGTTGCGGATCGCCGACGCTCCACCACACGCAGAACCAGAGCAGGCGGCAGCATCGATCGATTTATCAGAAATCACGGAAGGAGCGGTGCAGGCGCTCACGGGGATAAAAGCAGGAGGACTTCAAACAATCGAAAACCCTTCAAGTGAAATCCTGTTCGAATATTTCGGTGAGTACTCTATCAGCAGCAAGGCGTACCGAACGCAGGGCGGAGAGAACCTGCTGTTCGGAGAAGTGGCCCGCGCCATGATGGAATATGGATTCGTGAATCCTCGTCCCCCGGCCATAGCCAGGTACCGGGCAGCGTTCTTAATAGCAGCATACGAAGGATTACAAGTACACTGGCTCCATTTCATAACCGAAGGATTGAAGGAGGCCATCAAGAATCTTGTGGAAGGAAAAAAGCCATGGGCCGAGATAGCACAATGGCTAACGGTGTTAGTCCCACCGGTGCTCCCCATCACACAAAAGAAAAGAGGTCGGCAGGAGACGACGCCGAAAAAGGTCACAAAGTGCCGACAGATCTTGGAGAAACACACCCCCGGATGGACCCAGCAAGAAGCAGAACAGCGGGGGAAAGGACCATCCCGACAGCAACAGGAACCGGCAACAAAGGCAAAACCGGCAGGAAAAGGCAAAGGGAAATCGGCCGAGGAGGAACCGGTAGCATGCAAACCAATCAATATAACGCTGCGACGGCCGGAACCGGAACCAGAGGTCTTTATACAAAAGGTCCGCCTGGTAGCCGCACCGGAGGAGGAAGCTGAAACAGAAGACTCATCCGAACCACTGGTAAGACTCCCAGCAAGACAGGGTCGGGAGAGACGGGCGAAAGGACCGGCTCCACCAGTTGACAAAACTCAACAAAGGGCGCAAGGACCACCTCCAGTAGCCGAGGCGGAAGCAGTATCGGAACCCGTACCAAGGGAAGCAGCACCGACACCGGTTGTGCCGGACTTCAGAGAACCGGTTATCCCAGAGAAGAAAAATGAACAAGCGCCGGAGCTAGAGAAAAGGCCGAAAAAACAGCCTGAGTTAAGTGAGCAAGGCCACCCCGACACAAGAAGAACAAAGCCACAATGGCTGAGATGGCTTTCGGAGTAGTTATCGGGAGTAGCGGACCAGTTAGAGAAAGAAGAAACGTGTAGGCAACAGCTGACGCATACAACAACTCAGGAGTTGGTCGCGCTCCGAACACAGATCGAGGAAATGCAAGGGGAGCTGTTGCAGGCAAGGGAAGGAATTCAACAAGCACAAGTTGTCACCGAGCCGGTCGGGACAACAAGGAAGCAACCAGAACCAGAACCAGAACCGGTAGCCTTGCAAACCGGCCCTGAGACCGAAAAAATAATAGAAACCTTACGAGAGGAATTAAAAGCTCAGGAGGCATTAAGGGAAAGAGAAAGGGAGCAGCGGAAAGCGGTGGAGGACGACAGACGAAAAATGGAAGAAGGCCTCCGGAAAGGTCGAGCCACGAATGACTGACTGCAAGAAGAAAAAGAGAAGCTGCAAAAGGAGAAGGACCAACTGCGTCGACATGCCGAGCAGGAGATAGAACGACTGCAGGAAGAACTCCGACAACAGAAGGACCGGGACGATCGGTTAAGAGCTCAGGCAAACCGACGCCTGAAGCAGAAGACGGAGGACTTCGACCGTCTCTACCGAGATCACAAGCAGGCTGAGTCGGACAACAAGAAACGGGCAGCAGACTACGACCGGCAAATAGAGAAGCTGAAAGAACAGCTCAAAGAGACCCGATTAGACCTGGCTAAGGCAATAGATGAGGTCAGTGCCAACAAGGAAGCATTGTCGGCGGAAATAGCCCAAGCGACGGAGAGAAGGAAGGAATTAGAGGCGCTAAGGCGGGAAAAGCTAGATCTGACCAAGATCAGGAATGAAGAAAAGGAAAAATCGACCTTCACGATCAGCAAACTGCAAAGTACCTATGAAAAGCAATAAGCGGATTACGAGGCCCAGGCTCAGATAATGGCCGACATTATAAAATGGGCAAGGAAGGAAAAGCAAGAAGCTTATGCGCATGCTAAGGAGGGGGTTGACCGGATCAAGTGCATCATGTCAGGATGGAGTACCCGAGCTCAGGCAAGCATCAACAAAAGTACGGAAAAGCTATGGAAGGAGTGGTCACAACAGGTAGCCGAGCTGCAGACACTCCGAGCGGATGCGAGAATCGGAGGAAGACCGGTGACAAGTTCTACAAGATGGATGAAGAAAGTATCGTCTCCATTCGGGAAGAATTGTCAGAGGATTTCTACGCTTTAGCGGAAGAACATCTCAAAGAAATCCGAGGGTTGGTAGAGAGGTTGGATGACGGGTAGCTTGCAACTCAGTTGGAGTTGGAGAGATACGAGCAGGACCGGTTACGACAGGAAGCTAAGGGAAGAACGACGCCAATCACTGTTAGTGAGGGAGAGAGATAGGAAGAGAGATGACGAGAGAGAGAGAGAGAGAGAGAGAGAGAGAGAGAGAGAGAGAGAGAGAAATGATTCCTTCCTCATTCATTCCCCATAAAGGGGTTAAATAGTACAAGAGGGGGTAGATACAAAGGGGTGTAAGCCCCCTAGAGCATTCATATTGGACACTCACTCACACCTCATCGTATCCCTCCACATGCACACACGTGTGCATGTGTTCACATACATATCGACTCACAATTACATTTATGTTCCCTACACATATACAACATCATCATGATAATATTCGACCCTCGCTCATCACACTTGACTCTCCGTATAGCTCGTACGAGGTAACACAATATGGCACGCCCGTGGGAAAGTGCCTTGCACGTCGATCCCACATGCCTTGATGATGATATCTCTTCGACCGGAACTTCCATCGGTCCTTTCAACGATCGACTCCCTCGATCGGAGCGCTTGACTTGATCATCTCCATCGGTCAGCGACTTTTCCGCGACATGAACATTCTCATTCTATCGTCTTACGAACTTTGGTATCCTCTTTCGGGTCCTTAAAAATGTTGTGTGTATGTATGTTATTCTTTGTTGATTTTGTGAGTTGTCGTGGTCGATCACGTCCATTTCTTTAGGTGGATGAGATTTCAAAATTTCATAGGTGCCCTTTGATTTTTAAAATTTTCTTATATACCCTCAAGTTTTTACAATTATGTTTGATACCCTCATCTTTCTTTTTCTTCTTTCCTTCTCTTCTTTCCCTCTTCTTTTTCATTTCTGTTACTACTTCTTTCTTTCTTTCTCGCCTGCTTTCTTCTTCCTCATTCTTTCTTCCCGTTCTTCCTTATTCTTCCGTCTATGCCTTTCTCTCTCTTCTTTCTGTTTCTCAGACTTCATCATCTTCTTCTTTCTCTTCTTCGCACACCCTCCGTTGTCGGAGAAACAAAACTTCCTACTTATGGTACAAGGTTTCTTCGGTTTCGCCTCTATCGTACATTCGTGGGGTTTTCCTGGGGTGTCCGAACTATCGCGGCCCCACGCCTTGACAGCCCTCTCTAAAAATCCTCTCGGTTCTCGCCACCAAGGGACTCGCGGTTTCGCTCGTGGTTCGGTCGCACCGTCAGGAACTGGACCGAATGACGCCCATCCTGACTCTTGACCCTCGCGTAAGCCGACCCGTTGTCCAGCACCTTGGTCTCCATCCGTGCTGCCGTAATGTACGGTTCTCCCAGTATGACCGGGTGCGAGGACGTCTCCTGCACAAAGAAGTGCTGGTCTATTTCGACGTCGCCGATCTTGACTCGCACGTTTGGGCAGGCCCCGTGTAGTTCCTCGGTGGCGCGCGTCGCCGCCCATATCTTCCACCCGTGCTTGGTGTTGATCGGCCATTTTCCCTTCTTGTAGAAGTCCATGGACATCAGGTTTATTTCCGAACCGTGGTCCACCAGCGCCACCACCGGTTCCTGAACATCTCCGATCTTCACCGGGGTTTCCGTGGTCGCTCGGGCCTAGTGTGGCCTCGAATAGTGGCTCTCCGCCCACTCGTCTTCCAGCGCCATGTCCTCTATGTGCGTCGTCCGCACCTCCACCGGCCTTTCCGGTTCTGCCTCCGTCGACAGCCTCTTCCTCTTTACCAAGTCTACGATGGAGTCGTGGAACTCCTTCTTGGCGATTCCGAGCACCTCCCGCAACGACAGTTCCACCTTGTTGTCGAGGATTCGTTCTTCCAGGACCTTTCGCAGGTTCATGGTCCTTTCGATCTCCATGCCCAAACGGTATCCGCCCTTCTTGTGGTTATCCCGGGCACTGGTCTCACCAGCCTCGTTCCGTTTTGGCCCGAATCGGGTTTCGTATCTTTGTGAGGGTCCGGCCCCTCCGGTTTTACCTACCCATTTGTCTTCAACCAGAGCCTCGTAGTTCTGGCAAGCTGCTTTGACGAAACCCGTCTTTTCTTCGACCGGGTCACTCCACCCGGTTACCTCCTGGACCCGCCTCTCCGCACGGTCCGCCTCGTCTTTCTTTAATCAGGCACCGGCGAGGCCTTCCAGCACCGTCGGCCAGAACCCGGCTTTGCTCTCCCTCCGGGCCTCGCTGCCTCCGACCCGAATACCGGCTGACGCTGAGTAGTGGACGGTCTCCGCGTGCCGGGCCGCCGCCTCTTCCATCACCCTTTTCATTCCTCCTCGCCCGTCGTTTTGGTTCAGGGCCCTCCGGGTATCGCTGGCGTGCACCTGACCTTCCCACAGGTACACTACCCGGCTTCTCAAAGCCTCCGCAAAGTCCCCGCAGTCTTTCCGGATGTGGCCGACCTCGTCGCACCACATGCACCTATTTCCTGCCGGAGGCCGTCGGTCACGAGCCTGATCGCCGCCTTCCCTCCGAGCCTGGGCGATCTGGAGATCCTTTACCGCCCGTGTCAACTCCTCCAAAGTTGTCCCCCTGGACGAGGCTCTGACCACGCCGGTCGAAGCCGAACCGGTTTCGAGCCACTCCCGGGTCTCTTCCCGTCGCGCCTGCGGTATCGGTTCGAGCTTCCTTGCTGCGACAGGACCCGCCCCGGTCGCCCCTGTATTAGCCCACTCCCACCGTTTGTCAAAACGGCCGCAGATTCTTTTTACCGCGGCCCAGTCGGCCGTCAGCCCGTCTTCAGTTTCCAGTAAGGAGCCCACTTGCTCCCGATCCCGTGGGTCAACCGATTTGACAAACAGTAGGACACAACTTGTGTCCAGAACGGTCCGATCGAGCGCCAAAAGGCGCGCAAAGCGATCCTCATACTCCCGGAGGAGTGCCGACGCATTTCTTCCTTTGTCGGGGGACTCCACCCACTCCATGCAGCCCGTATTTCTCCAGGAGCCATCCTTCGAACTCCTCCCAGGTCCGGCTCTCCGCCCGGACCTCGAGCACCTCCGCATGGATGCCCGGCATCGCCACTCGAGGGAATCCGGCAAGACGCCTCTCTTCCGGAATATCCCTCATCAACATCTCCGCCCGATAGGACGCCAAATAACTCGTGGCATCCTTTCCACTGAACCGGCCGATCATACCGACGATCGCCTCAATAGCCCTGTCAAGGGCACCGGTGCCCTCGCGCGCGCTCACTATCCGGTCCACGGCCGAAGCCATGGCCTCTACAAGATCCAACCCCCTCATCTTCTGCTCCTCTGCCGCCTTGTTCACGTCGGGTTCACCAAATATGTCGCGTTGTTACGCGCTTGCGTGGAGAAATGAGGCGGGACCACCGGGGTCTTGAACCGAAGAGCAGGTGATAGAAGGGGAAAGAGAAAGAGAGAGACGCCCGGTTACGTATGAGCAAAGGAACACAGGGGCACGGCCCGTCAACGCAGAAGACGCGAATGGACACAGAGACAGAGAGACACAAATGTTTGTATATTAACGAATAACAAATAAACAACAGAGCACACGAGCGGTTAACAACCGAACAGGCCGGCGAACAGATGCCGATGCCTATTCGTCTGCGCACGAAGAGGGGATAGGATGGAGGTGCTGCCGGAAGCAGACGAGCGTTCCTCGAAGCAGCGCGAGCCTCCCGAAAACCTGTAGAGAAGAGCAATAGAGAACAAACAGAGGAGAAGCGTTCGGTTACGGTCCGACAGCACTTCGTCCTCCTCAATGCGCGATCCCTTTTCTCCCCGCGTCTCCCTCTCTTTTATAGCTTCAATAAGGGAGCCGTTTCCCTCATTAACTTATTACCTACCGAATCTAACTACCTAGGATATGCCTTTGTACTTAATTCTCTATTATATACATTAAAGGGCGCGCACGCGTGAAGAGCCGGTTCACGCGCGCTATGCACCGATTGCGCTAAGGGACGGTTTTCTTCACGATAACGCCGGAGCAGAACGGCGTGGCCGAGAGAAAGAATCGGTCAGTTGTGGAAGCGGCACAGGCAATGCTGGAGGAGAAGAGCTTGCCCAAGTTCTATTGGGCCGAGGCAGTAAGGACCGCTCGTGGTATACATCCAGAACCAGATCGGAGACAAGGTGTCGGCGCACGAGCTATACTTCGGAACGAAGCCGAATTTACGACACTTGAGGGTGTTCGGTAGCATTGCGTATGTGCATATACCGAAGGAGAAAAGGAGGAAGCTGGACGCAAAGGCCGAGAAATGCATCTTGGTCGGTTACTCGGACGAGCAGAAGGGTTATAAGTGATATAACCCTCGCACCAAACAAGCGCGTGTCAGCCGCGATGTTGTGTTTGACGAGTCCGCGTCCTGGTACCTGCCCCCGACTATGAACCCCGACTCCAATCCGAGCTCTGACGATGAGGTCAGCGAGGCCGAGATGCCTCCGGATGAGCCCGAAATTGAGACTCGCGAAGAGAGTCCGATTTCACTCCGGTTAAGTGGACCGATTGGACGGCTAAGTCGGTACGACCAGTCCGATAAAGAGTCGGCGAGTAGTGGAGACTCGGCCGTGCATTCCCCGCGCAAGAAGCCGAGGAGACGGCTTACACGCAAAGAGAAAGGGAAGAAGAAGGTGTCGGATTCCGGCTCGGATAGGAATGAGTCAGACCGACGTGAGTCCGACTCTGAGGGAACCGGTGACGGGTCTTTAAAAGTGAAGTCTGCGTCGATCGAGAAGGCCTCGACATCGGCTAATGCGAGATTACGCCGATCTACCCGCCAAAAGAATCCTGTTTTGCAGTTCGGATACAACGAGTACATGGCGCATCATTATGCATACATGACCCGTGTAGCGGAAGTGCGTGAGCCGGAGAGCTACGCAGAAGCAGCTAAAGACACGAATTGGCGTGCCGCGATGGAGGAAGAGATGCACGCATTGGCGGAGAACGAGACCTGGGACCTGGTTGACGCACCAAGAGGGGTAAAACCGATCGGGTGTAGGTGGGTGTACAAAGTCAAGTACAACACCGATGGCTCGGTCAACCGGTACAAGGCTCGGCTAGTGGCAAAGGGCTACGCGCAGAAGCACGGCATCGACTACGATGAGACATTTGCGTCGATCGTGAAAATGACGACCGTCCATGTTTTGCTCGCAGTAGCCGCGGTCAAGGGGTGGCACCTACATCAAATGGATGTAAAGAATGCGTTCTTGCAAGGTGACCTTGAGGAACATCAAATGGATTTCCCTCCGGAACAAACTCCTTGGCAGTATGCCGACTGAAGAAGTCCCTTTACGGACTGAAGCAAGCCCCGCGTGCCTGGAACGCGAAGATCACGCAACAACTGCGTCGGATGGGCTTCGTCACGTCAAAATCGGACTCTTCCCTGTTCATCCGAAAAGGTCGACTCGGACCGGTTAGTATTCTACTATATGTCGATGACTTGGTCATCACCGGCGCCGACCTAGGCGAAATCGACCGCGTGAAGCTCCAGCTTGCGGCATCGTTCGACATGAAGGATCTGGGGGACCTTCATTACTTCCTCGGGATCGAAGTGATCCGTACCCCCGAAGGCATATTGATCAGCCAACGTCATTACGTGTTGGGTATGCTCTTCAAACTCGGGATGGCCGACTGTAAGTCCGTCTCGATACGGGAGAGGTATGCGACCCGACGAGGTTCCGACAAATTGTCAGAAGCCTCATATACTTGACCATCACCCGACCCGACCTCAGTTATCCGGTCGGGGTGATCAGTCAGTTCATGGCGCGACCTACCGAGGAGCACCTTCAGTGTGCGCAACGCGTACTGCGGTACGTAAGTGGCACTAAGGACCGAGGACTGCTATATTGGACCGGTGCAGCCGCGCAGTTAGTCGGCTACACCGATGCTGATTGGGCTGGCAACGCCGCCGATCGCCGATCCACGTCCGGATACGCGTTCTCCCTTGGGAGTGCCGCGATCGCGTGGAGCAATAAGAAGCAGCCGACAATTGCACTATCGAGCACCGAAGCTGAGTACCGAGGAGCGGCTGTCCCGACATGCGAAGCCATATGGTTGAAGCGGCTACTTAAGGACCTGCAAGCGGAGGTGTCAGATCCGACGACGATCTACTGCAACAACCTCAGCAGCATCCAGCTCGCGAAGAACCCCGTTTTCCACGCACGGACCAAGCACATTGAGGTGCACTACCATTTCGTCCGTGAGCGTGTCCTTTCCGGTGAAGTCGAACTTCAGTACGTGCCGACGGATCGGCAGACTGCCGACATCTTCACAAAGCCTCTTGGTCTGGACAAGTTGCGGCAATTCTCAGGTGCGCTCGGGTTGCGTCACCTCGATGTGCCGAACTTGAGGGGGAGAACAGTCCCGAACGACCAAGCAAGGCAGCAGGAAAGGAGCGGAGACCGTGACACCGAGTTGGTTGTCCGCAACACCGAGTCGGTTGACGAGTTCGACTTCGGATCGGTTGAAGAAGCCGAGGGCGGACCCGCGGAAAAGTCCGGAAGCGGACAGAAGGGGAGCAGTCGAAGGAGAGAGTTGAAGCCAACCACGCATGGGGGAGATGACGCCATCGAGGGCGAGAAGACTGAAGACAAGTTGGAGACAGCCAACTCGGACGAGAGAGAAAACCGATCGGAGGTAGCCGAGTCGGTTCGGATGTTTGATTCAGACACGTTGAATCAACCGAGGCCCAAGCGGAAGAAAAGGCAGCAGAAGAAGTGTCGACACCGCAACAGCAGAAGAGCTGATAAGGGCCACATGAGCAGACAAGCCGACCAGAAGGGTCGAAGCGCGCGGAGTCGAACAGGTCGAGGAGCGCGAGCGAGGCGTGAAGCCAGGAGGAACCGGAGTTGTGAAGATCCCGAAGAGCCTCAAGTTGAGCTTGAGGGGGAGTGTTGAGAGACAAGCTCAACATTGGCCGGATTGGCTGAAGAAGTCGAGGACCGGATCGGTTGGGACCGATCGGTTAGGCCGTTAGGAAAGATATTCCGTGAGGAATATATTTGGGAATTAGTGTAAGAGCTCTTAATGAGCATTGAAGTACTGTCAGTACTTCGGTCAGTCCTCCTAGGACTTGTACAAAGTGTTCATTGAACACATATATGTTTGTTGTTGTTTTTTTTCTTTAGAAAAAATATACACACATTCTTTTTTGGTGTCTTCTCTCTCACTCTCTCGGTCTCTCCCGCGTATACTGTGTAAGCTCAAGCTCTCCATTAAACCTGAGTGTTCTTCCTTCTGTTCTGTCTTTATACTTGCTTCCGCACGCTACTTTCTACAACCATCAAGCATAGGGTCTCTGGGACCATAACTTAAGCACACACTCGAGGTGCCTCTAAGATACCTAAGGATCCACTTAACTGTAGCCCAATGCTCCTTTCTAGGATTACTCATGAATCTACCAACAACCCCAACAACAAAGGCAATATCAGGGCTAGTGCAAACCATGTTGTACATCAAAGCTACCCATAGTTAAAGCATAAGACACCTTCTTCATCTCTACTTTATCCTTCTCACTCTTTGGACATTGACAAGAATTCAACCCATAATTCAACTCCATGTCCATTGGCAGTGTAGAGCTAATGGATTTAGCCTTATCCATGTTAAATCTTTGTAGTACTCTTATAACGTATCTCTCTTGTGACAACCACAACATGTTTTTCATCTTCTCATGTACTATGCGCATCCCCAAAATCTATTTTGCAGGGCGTAAGTCCTTCATAGCAAACTCGAAAAATAGTCTCATGGAATGTTTTGATTACAGGATATGGTCAAGTTGGAGAAATTGAAAATGTTTTCTCTGTATTTGACTAGATGAGAAGAAATGGAGTTTTACCAAATCTGATCATCTTTCTAGTTGTGCTCAATGCTTGTAGTCATACATGCGTGGTAGATAAAGGTCAAATAGATTGTGAAGCCATGACTGGAAATTACGGAATTCATCCATTGGTTGGGCATCAAATCTGTATGGTTGATTTGTTTAACTGTGTAGGCCAATTGGATGAAGTAGTAGAACTAGTGAAGAAAATACCATCCCACATCCCAATACTATATAATGTGGCTTACTATGCTAGGTGCTTGTTGAAACTGCGGAAATGTAGATCTTGGAAAGCAAGCTTTTGAAGAAACAATGAGTCTGCGTATGTCTCTATGTACAACATCTATGCAAATGCTGATATATTATAAGAAACAAACATGTGGTATTTATTACATATAATGATGAGCATGATGGAATGGAAGAATAATGACGTAGTATCTATCCACATATGGACAACTAACTTAGAACTACATGGATGAACATATGGACATCCATTCTTTTTAGTTTTCCTCTCTAAGTCTTTGAGCTCTCTTATTGGCCTATCATGGCCACAACCTTTATAATGTTGTTAGACTAATCATTTCGTCATGTATGAAGAATTTTTCTTTTGGAAAAAAAAGAGAGTCCTTCATAGCTCTGTTTTGGGTATGATTGGGTTTGTCCCAACTCGTTTTTGGGACTCATTGGGTCGGTCCCAACTCACTTTGGGACCACGTTCCAGTTGGGATTGCTCGGGAATGAATGAAGTTTGGTATCGAGGAGGGAAGGGACGGAGTAGGAGCAACAACATCACAATGAAGAAGAGGAAGAGAATGCCTCTATCTATCTTCAGACATTATAATGATGGGGCCAATTATGTATAGATATATGTACATACATACATACATATATATAAATTAGTACCAAAATAAAATAAAACAAACTACATAAACACACACACACACGCACGCACGCACACCCCACCGAACCGAGCCGAGCCGAGCCAAGCCAAGCCAAGCCAAGCCAAGCCAAGCCAACGGTTTCGGGGAAATTGAACAGTCCCTTTCTCTCTCTCTCTCTCGTTTTTCACAACCCCCCCCCCCCCCCCCCCTCTCTTTCTTAACACACACACGCACGCACGCACGCAACTGTACGCTCTCCCTCTCTCTCTGTGTTTTCTTCTCACGCCATCGCCAGACCTCTCTTCGACACAGGTACTCTCTCTCTCTCTCTCTCTCTCTCTATGTTTCTCTTTTCTTCTCGTCATAGGTATTCATCACTCTCTTCCACGCTTCTACACAACTCGTCTTCTTTCTCTACATTCTGCATCCCTAGGGTTTCTTCCCACCCACCCCCACCTCCACCCCCATCTGCTTCTTTCCATTCTAGATCCTGCATTCTTCTTGTCCGGGGCTCATCATTCCTCCCTTCGGTCACAGATCGGGAGCTCTGATCCTTTCTTTTTGTGCAGAAAGATACCATCTTATTTTGTGTTCTCACCGTACCGACGTGGTTTTCTAGCCTTTCTTTCGTGCTTCACAAGTGTGTTCGTTTTTGTTCTACTTTTTTGAGGTAGGAAGGAAGAGTATGGGAAGAGGAGTGAGCAGCGGTGGAGGACAGAGCTCTCTCGGGTATCTGTTCGGATCCGATGAGCCACCAAAAGGATCTCCACCCTCAGCTGCATCGCCACCAGTAACGATGCAAACAGCAGCAGCAGCAACATCTGTGTCTGGCATGAGTGAGGTGAAGGAGAATCATCCTCATCCTCATTCTCATCCTCCTCCTTCTGTGAATCAAGCTCCTGCGGGCATCAAGACACCCGTCTCTGATATCAATGGCGTCAACCCTGACATCCCTGCCGGTCAGCTTGGTAGCAATCCCAACAATTACCATCGTGCTGATGGACAAAATACAGGAAACTTCATTACCGTAAGTCTCTTCTTTCCTTTCCTCTTCCTCGTCTGCTGACTTCTTTTTTGTGTATTTAAACGGTTGTCATGTAAAGGAGCCAGTTTCATTACCTGGTCACATGCAGATCGTTAGCATTCTGAACTAAGTAGGTTAGGAATTTCATTGTGTTTTGTTTTGGTTTTCTTTTCGTTTATAAAAGGATGGTGCTTGTCGCGTAACCTACACATGGTGATGGAAGGTATCACTAAGCGTTACTGTGTTAATGCGAAGCTTTTGTAACTCAACTGGGGTGATGCTCTTTTGTAACATGCTGAAAGACACAACATATTTATTTATCTCTAAAACTGATCCGTGTTTAACGAAAGAGAGATAAAAGTAGAATATGCAAGCTTATAGTAGGCCTTTCCAGATGACCAAACCTAACCAAAAGTACGTATAGATACATAGGTATGTTGTTACAGCGCATATATGACTGAATATGATCTCTGGGATGGGCCTAGCCCTAGTTTGCACCAAAGTTTGGATAGAAGAGGTGTTGTGATTCATTTTTAATCAAATTTTTTCTTTCTATGTGTTTGATTTTTGACAGGATCGGCCTTCGACCAAAGTACATGCGGCCCCAGGTGGTGGATCTTCCCTTGGATACCTGTTCGGTGGTAACTAACCCAGAGTTTGTCTTGAGCTTGCGTTTCGTGGTTGACCTTGATATAAATCTTTTGAGCTCTATCTCTTTAGTATTTATGACTTTAATCTTGGTATGGCATAATTTGGGTGCAATTATGAAGCTACATTCTGGTAGAATGGATGATGATTTTACTGGACTCGATTCTGAAATATAACTGTTGTCATGATAATATTTTTAATCAAACCAAAACAAATTATTGGAGTTGCTTAACTATGAGATTTTATCCTGTACTTCACCTGTTCTTCTTTTGCTCGAAATGCTTCTTCTTTTGCTCTAGATGCGTGTCACCCTTATAAGACTCGGAGTGCCTTATAAGCAATACATCATGGGGTGATTCCGACTTGTCACTCATTCTATAAAATCTAATCTACTTTGAAGATACGGAGTTTTACATGTTTTGGTCATGTCATATTCTGACAAATGATCAACGATTGGTCAGCCTTTATGATTAACGAGGATATATATATGTATATATACACACGTCTAAATGTATATACATGAATATGCACTTGCTTGAAATGGAGGATCTTAATCTGGCTTCAATGCCTGTTGAATGAAATATTAATATTTTGTTTTTCTGCTGTTTATGGCTTCTGAAACGGGAGGGGGGATTCTATGCCTGTTGAATGGGAAGGTAGTTGATAGGGATCAGGTATCCTGTTCTATTTGTTTGATCTATAATTGGTTTATCCCCTTATATTTCAATTTAGAATGGGTGAGAGTGAGTAGTTAAGAATAGAATCAGGTTATCCGTCTTCTTTATACGATGTGGAATCTTATATACGCTGATAAAATATTCAATCATCTGTTGCAGACGGATTCTCATCATTCTTGGGGTTTGATGCTTGTATCCTTAGCATCAGTTTTAGGTGGGGCTTCATTGCTCATTTGCCTGCAATCTTTAATGGTAAATGGATTTTGAAGAACTTGCATTTCTGTTAAATCATACTGCAAAATCAATATAGAGGAAGTGCCTATGCAATAGAAATGAAGGGGCAAAATCTTTTATTGAGTTTGTTTTTGTGACTCAATAATAGAGTCCCAGAGGTATGATGTGTTTCTAAAGTATGTTCAAGCTGCGGAGTGTCTAGTGGGTTATCTAAATGCTCCTGTTTTGAACTCATTGAGATTGGAAGCCATGCCTAGTGAGACTTAGATTCTTGAATCCAGTGGTGTTTCTCCAACTGTTTGGGTTGCGAGAGAACCACTATCAATAGCGTACTTTTGTTTCCTGCCTTGTGTTTATCTGCCAAGTAGCTGTATGTATGTATTTATGTACGATAGTGGCATTTGTCAGTTCTTACAATTTGTAGAACCAATGATAGGGAATGGTGATCTAATAATAATTATGGAGAAATTCTTTGCTACAAAAGAGGTTACCTTTATTTAGAACGTTTTACTATTTTTACAAAGTACGAAGCAGATTATTGATTCTCAAGTAGTAACTTGGAACTTGTAACTAAAATAAAGAGAGTTTGTAACTTGTAAATAAAGGCTTACAATCTAATATATATGAACTACTTGAAAAACCTCTCCTCAATAAATGCTTTTATTTACATATACCTTAAACCTGTACTCAGATGAAACGGAACACTAGATAAACTAGTCAAACCAATTAGGAAGATAGACCTTCAATAGAGAGAGAACATGAGCTTTGAGTGATGCACCTGGCTTTGATACATCAAATTGCTAGGGAATTAGATTGCCACTTGAAGAATTAGTATTTTCATTGAGGTAAGTGATAGAATTAGTATGTAAAAGAAAGCGTAAAATGAAAAAGATGGTATCGATTGTATTCAAATGTGATCAATGAGAGCTTAAACTTAGGGGTTTGCCTCTAAAGTCTCATCATCAATATTGTTTTCTTACTTTCGATATTTTTTACTTGTCCCTATTTAATCTTAAGCTTGATTTTTGTTATTATTTTAATCTTTTAATATATTTGATTTGTCTTAATTGTTGCTATTTTCTCCAACCACTTTTTCTTTGTCATGATAATTTCCTCACATCCTTTGCTAATAGGGAATCTATCACTCTTGCAGTCTAGAAAGTATATCACATACTTGCTAGGAGTGCTAGTTATTTGGGAGATTCCTTAAAAACTTGACTAGATGTTTTCACAGACCACTCAATCGGACATCCAGATGCTGTACACGAAGGCGGATCGGCCCCGTGAGCATGTTGGACGAGGTGGATCGGCACACAATAGTGGCGGCCGACAAGAGAAGGAAAGAAGGCACAAAGGTGGTGCCAACAACAGTTCCGGATCCTCCACAAGCAAGGGGAGTCAAGGCGACGCCAGAAACTGGCAAGGAAAGGCCGAAATGAAATGTAGCTATTGTGGCGAAAAAGGCCACCGGGAGAGTGAGTGTTGAAAGATGTGGGCCGATTTGGACAAATCTGGATCCGGTAAGATCGGACAAGGGATTCGGCAATGCTCGCACTACGCCAAAGGATCTGAAACTGGAAAGACTGAAAAAGGGTCAGCCTTTGTGAAGAAGACTTCCTCACAATCGGAAGAGGTGTGGTACGTTGACTCTGAAACGTCAAATCACATGACGAGCCATGAAGAATGGTTCTCATACTTATAGAAACTAGAGAAATCGGGAGTGGTCGAAACCGGAGACGACTCCCCGCACCCGATCGAACATGTCAAAGAAGTTCCCCTCAGCCATGTCGGAAAGAAGGAGAAACTTATGAACGTGCTACACGTTCTGACAATCACAAAGAACATGTTGGGAATTCGGTCCCTCCGGATGGGATCTGGATGAGAACTGGAGGAGCCGAATTAGACAAGTCGGATGAAGGAACCGGATTCGGAAGGGTTCCGGATGAGACTCGGAAACCGGCTCGAGTGAATATGGATGGATCTGGTGCAAACCGGATCCAAGAACATATGTGTAAATATGTTTCATAGTGAGCCCATCGAGGCTATATTTGTAAATAGCCCTAAAGTCATATAAGTATAAATATGACTTAGGGCAATCACTTTATAGTATGAGAGTTGTTGATAGAGTGTGTACACAGAGCGTGATATATATATATATATATATATATACAGAACTAGTCTTCTGTTGCAACCGCTGGTTTGGCGAAGACATAGAGCTCGAGGTCGTTGCCTCTGAGTCTCACTTTATATTCCTCCGCTCATAGTAATAGTTGGAGTCCGTGGGCTCCCATGGTTTTTTCCGTTTAGGGTTTTCCATGTAAACATCCAATGTCATCTCTAGTTGTTAGTTAGTTTTCTTCCATTCGTTGTTTAAGACTCGGTTGTGGCCGAGCGCTATTTTCCGCACAAACGGGTATCAGAGCGAACAAAGGAAATGGAAGAATCATTCGGCGGCATGTTCAAGCTCACCGGCTCCAACTACCCAGTGTGGAAGTCAAAGATGAGGGACATGCTCGTGGTCAAAGATCTCTGGTTGCCTATATAGTTCGGGGACAAGAAACCGGATAAGATCGATGCCGCAACATGGGAGGTGATACACATGAAGACAACGACGTACACCGGGTGCTTCATCGACACGAGCCTATATAACAACTTCAATGAAGAAAGTAAAGCTCATGTGCTCTGGGAGAAAATTGGCACCATGCTAGAGGGTAAGAACACTGTAAATCGGGTTTCGATATTCTGGAAGTTAGTGAGACTCTAGTACCAGGACAGATCCAACATGGCGGAGCAATGAACGCATTTCAGAGGCTCATAAACCAAACAACTACGCTCGAAATACCTCTAGCCGACGAGGTACTTGCATTGCTCCTGGTCGGTTCCCTCCCGGATAGTTGGGAGACGTTAGTTATCACTTTGGGCAACGCCGAGCTGGAAGGAAAGCAGTTGTCCATAGCAAGGGTGAAATCAAGCTTGCTAGATGAAGAAGCTCGCTAGAAGGACTGGGAATCCGGAACTGATTCGAAGGCCCTGGTCAAGGAAGATGACCATCATTGGGGGGGGAAGAAACCGGTACCGGAGTCCCCAGAACCAGGAAAAGTCGGGGACAAGGTCGAAGTCAAGGGGGAGGCCTACTTGCTTCTATTGTGGGAAGCTAGGACACTTCTAGAAAAACTGTCGGTATTTCTAGAAAGAGAAAGGAACTGACAGTGCCGATTCGAAGAAGGGTTCGGACCGGAAAGGCTCGAATCGGAAGGGAACATCGGTGATTGCGACAAGTGAAGAAGAACTGATGCTCATTATCGAGGAGAATGAGGTAAACCTTGTCGGCGACGAGACAACGTGGGTTGTCGATTCCGGAGCATCGTTCCATCTGACACCGGACTGGAAATGCTTCTCATCCTACACAACCGGAGATCATGGTTGTGTCCGGATGGGGAATGAAGGTACCTGCCGAATCGTCGGCACATGACCTATGTGGTTGACGACATCAACTGGGTGCAAGCTGCTACCAAAGGATGTTCGACATGTTCTGGAGGTTTGGTTGAACCTGATATCAGCCGGTCGGCTAGATGATGAAGGCTACATAGGTAGCATCCAGAACGGAGTCATGAAATTCAACAAAGGAAGCCTAATTGTGGCTCGAGCCCGGAAGATCAACACACTTTACCTGGTGCACGCCCAAATATGCCGGGAAGAAGTGAACATAGCATCCGACACTACCGGTGAGCTGTGGCACAAGAGACTGTGTCATATGAGCCAGAAGGGGATGAGAAGACTTGTCGAAGACAACCTCATTCGAGAGGTGAAAGACGTGCATCTGGAGAAGTGCACCGATTGCTTGGCCAGCAAGCAAAACCGAACCTCCTTCCGGTCAAGACCACTGTTGAGACGGAATGCACCACTAGAGCTGGTGCATACTGATGTGTGTCAAGTGGACACGAAGTCACATGCCGGATCGCAGTACTTCGTGACGTTCATAAACTACCACAACCGGAAGCTGTGGGTCTCACCGTTGAAGAAGAAGGATTAGGTGTTGTCCATCTTCAAGGAGCTCCACGCGAGAGTGGAAAGAGAAACCGACCGGAAGCTAACAGAGGAGAATACCGGGGGCAGTTCGAGGATTACTGCCGATCAAAGGGAATCCGGCTCGAATTTACCATGCCGAAGACGCCGGAATTGAACGGGCTGGCTAAACGGATGAACCGGACCATGATGGAGAGAGTCTGAAGCATGCTAGCACATGCCAAGTTACCCAAGACATTTTGGGCTAAGGCACGGATGATGGCGACCTATGTGATAAACAGATCACCGTCAGCACCCTTGGAAGGAGACTCACCACAGAAAGTATGGACCGGTAAAGATGTATCTTACTAGCATTTGAAGGTGTTTGGCTGTCTCGCATATGTGCATGTCGCAAAGGACAAGAGAGCAAAGTTGGATCCGAAGACCCAACCATGCATATTCCTTGGATACAACGATGATGAGTTCGGTTACCGGGTGTGGGATCTGGTCGACAAGAAGGTGTTCCGGAGTTGGGACATAGTCTTCATGGAAGACAAGACCATTGCCGATTGGGAGTCAAAGAAAAAGGTGATGAACTCCGGATCATCCAAGGAAAACCAGCTTGAGGACACAAGGACTTGCCCGGCTGAAAACCGGATGTTAGCCGGTAATCGAATGACACTTGACGAAACGACTGGATTCAGACAAGAAACTGAAATGACCGAAGAAGAAGAAGAAGAAGAAGACACCGGAACCGGACAAGATTCTGAATTGGATTCGGATTCGGAACAAACGGAGGAACCGGTAGTCAGAAAGCAAGGACAAAGATACCCTCTAAGAGAGAGAAGAGCCCCCCTGAGATTTCCGGATGCAGAGCACGTATTGCTGACCGATGAGGGGGAGCTGGAAAGCTTCGAGGAAGCAAAGAAAGACACCCACAATTGCAAGTGGTTGAGTGCCATGCGGGACGAGATGGATTCCCTACATGAGAACCACACATACGAACTAACGAAGTTGCCGAAAGGAAAGAGGGCACTCCGGAACAAGTGGGTGTACAAGCTGAAACCGGGAGACACCGGAAATCCACCAAGATACAAAGCTCGGATCGTGATGAAGGGGTTCCAGGAAAAGAAAGGAGTGGATTTCGACGAGATATTCACCCCGGTAGTAAAGATGACATCCATCTAGATGGTATTGAGCATAATGGCAAGCATGGACCTCGAGGTAGAGCAACTAGACATCAAGATGGCATTCCTACATGGAGACCTCGAAGAAGAGATCTACATGCATCAACCGGAAGGATTTGAGAAGAAAGGGAAGGAGCACCTGGTATGCCAGCTAAAGAAGAGCTTGTACGGATTGAAGCAAGCTCCTCGGCAATGGTACCGAAAGTTCGACTCCTTCATGACCAACCAAGGGTACCACAAGATGCAAGCTGACCACTGCATGTTTGTGAAGAAATTTGTTGGAGGCGACTCCCTGATACTCTTGCTATATGTGGATGATATGTTGATCGTCGGACGAGACCAAGTCAAGATCAAAATGTTGAAGAAGGCTCTGAACCAGACCTTCTCAATGAAAGACTTGGGTCCGGCAAGACAAATTTTGGGAATGCAAATCATTCGGCACCGGTCGTAGAAGTTGTTGTGGTTGTCACAAGAGAAGTACGTGACAAAGGTGCTTCAACGGTTCAACATGTCGGAGGCGAAACCGGTCGAATCGACACTTCTGGCAAATTGCAAGTTGTTTGGAAAGCAGAGCCTGAAAACAAAGGTAGAGAAGTCGGATATGATGAAGATACCATATGCCTCTGCTGTCGGAAGCTTAATGTACGCAATGGTGTGCACTCGGCCGGATATTGCATATGCTCTCAGAGTAGTCAGCCGGTTCATGAGCAATCCGGGAAGAGAGCACTGGAATGTGATCAAGTGGATACTCAGATATCTGAAAGGCACCTTGAGTATGTGCCTCCGGTTTGGCTCCGGTAAACCCGAACTTGACGAATTCACGGATTCGGATATGTCGGTTGATGCGGATACCAGTCGGTCTACATCCGGATATGTCATGACTTATGTATGGGGAGCTGTATCATGGCTGTCGAGGCTGCAGAAGTTCGTTGCATTGTCAACAATGGAAACGGAGTACATGGCAGCTGTAGAAGCCGGCAAGGAGATAATCTGGATGAAGGACTTCATCAGAGATCTAGGGATCCGACAGGAGGAATTCCAGCTCTACTGCGATAGTCAAAGTGCCATCCACCTTGCGAAGAACGCAGCCTACCATTCCCGGACCAAGCACATCCAAAGGAGATATCACTGGCTCTGGGAGAAGGTAAAAGATCAAGACTTCGTGTTGACGAAGATCCACATGAAGGAGAACGGATCGGATATGCTGACCAAGGTGCTTTCAACCAACAAGTTGGATGCGTGCCGAAGACGGATCGGATTAACGAGAAATTCCATGCCAGAGTGAAGAGGGAGGGAGTATGTTGGGAATTCGGTCCCTCCGGATGGGATTTGGATGAGAACCGAAGGAGCCGAATTAGACGAGTCGGATGAAGGAACTGGATCCAGAAGGGTTCCGATGAGACCCGGAAACCAGATCGAGTGAATCCGGATAGATCCGTGCAAACCGGATCCAAGAACATATGTGTAAATATGTTTCATAGTGAGCCCATTGAGGCTATATTTGTAAATAGCCCTAAAGTCATATAAGTATAAATATGACTTAGGGGAATCACTTTATAGTATGAGAGTTGTTGATAGAGAGTGTAGACAAAGCGTGAGAGATAGATAGATAGATAGATTATATTATCATCTTAGGAGGTCAAATATGACCTATGAGAGCAAAAATATTACATTTCACGTGATACGTGTGAAGGTGAGTAGCGACTCTCGATGTTCAAGAACTTTACCAATGAATGTTGCAATCGAGAGTGCACATTGTGGTTGTGAGAGAAATTCCTGCAAGGATTGGGCGCAATCGAAGAGATGTGGAAAGCATGGTCGAGAGAGAGATCGAGAGAGAGAGAGAGAGAGAGAGAGAGAGAGAGAGAGAGAGAGAGAGAGATAGAAATGGTCTTCTATTGCAACCGCCGGTTTGGTGAAGACATAGAGCTCGAGGTCATTGCCTCTGAGTCTCACTTTGTATTCCTCCTCTCATAGTAATAGTTGGAGTCCGTGGGCTCCCATGGTTTTTCCCGTTTAGAGTTTTCCATGTAAACATCCTGTGTCATCTCTAATTGTTAGTTTGTTTTCTTCCATTCGTTGTTTAAGACTCGGTTGTGGTTGAGCGCTATTTTCCACACAGAACCTGGTGTCGGTCGGGCAGATCGTTGACCAGGGGTTGAAAGTTTGATTTACACATCTCAGGTGTTTCATCAAGGAAGAGGTCTAAATCATCGCGCAAGGGTGCTGGGATAGGAGGTTGTTCATCCTCGACACCAACGACGTTGGCACCGCTTTGTTTGCGAGAGGACAGAAAGTCGAATCCGATATCGACTTAAGACGCAAGCAAATTAGTCACGTCAGCTACTAGAGGCTTCAAGATCTGCAATCGAAACAAGTGGTATTCGGATTGCCGAAATTTAGTGGCCCGAAGGCCCAAATATGTGAAGCCTGCCAGCTAGGGAAGCAACACCGACTTCCATCCCCCAACGAGCGAAACCGAAGCCAAAACAAGCTCGACTTGATACATTCGGATGTATGGGGACCGACATAGAACGTGAGCTTTGGCGGGAGTTGATGTTTCGTCTCCTTCATCGACGACTACAACCGACACACATGGATCTACCTCATTGAGAAGAAGAGCGAAGTCTTCAGCTGTTTCTGGAACTTACAAAGTTTAGTTGAGAGGAAAATAGAGAGTACGACAAGTGCTTGCGGTCGGATGCCAGAAAAGAATATTTTTCCGGCAAGTTCAATATTTATCTGCAATAGAAGGGAATTCAGCGAGAATTCAGTTGCACATATACGCCGGAACAAAATGGCGTAGCCGAGAGGAAGAACCGGTCAATTGTGGAAGCGGCATGGGCAATGATGGAGGAGAAGAGCATGCCAAAGTTCTATTGGGCCAAAGCGGTCTTGATGGCTGTCTACATCCAAAATCGGATCGGGGAGAAGGTGTCAGCACACGAGGTGTATTTTGGGTGGAAGCCGAACTTACGACACCTGAGGATATGTGGCAACATTACCTATGTGCATGTGCTTGATGAGAAGTGGAGAAAGCTGGACCCAAAGTCGGAGAAGTGTATCTTAGTCGACTACTCACATGAGTAGAATGGGTGCAAGTGCTACAACCCTCAAACAAAGGAAGTCTGAGTGAGCCGAGATGTCGAATTCGACGAGTCGGCATCATGGTACTCCCTATTGACTCTGACCCCCGACAACTCTGACCACCCGATCATTGAGGATGAGGCCAATGAACCCCACATGATTCGGGAAGACGAAGAAGAAGAAGAAAACTTTGGTACTTTGGAAGAGTGTCCGATCTCATTCCGCCTAAGTGGGCCTAATGAGAGACTAAGTCGAATCGACTGGTCGGATGAAGAGCCGTCGAGTGGTGAGGACTCGGTCGTGCATTCCCTACGCAAAGAACCGAGGAGACGGTTCACGCGTAAGGAGAAAGGGAAGAAGAAAATGCCAGAGTACGATACAGACAAGGACGAGTCGGATCGGAGCGAGTCTGACACCGGAAAGAACAAAGAAGGACCTTTGGAAACAAAGTCCGAGTCGGCCAAGAGGGCCCTAAAATTGGCGAATCAAAAGCTACTCCGATCTACCCACCAAAAGAGCCTCGTGAAGCGGTATGGATATATAATGAGTACATGGTGCATCATTATGCATACATGAGGGAAGTGGCGGAAGTGTGTGAACCAGAGAGCTACGCAGAAGCGGAAAAAGACACGAATTGGCGTGTCGCAATGGAGGAAGAGATGCGAGCGCTAACGGAGAATCAAATTTGAGACATGGTTGACGCCCCCAAGGGCGAAAAGACGATCAGATGCAGGTAAGTGTACAATATCATGTACAAAACCGACGGTACAAGGCCCGGTTAGTGGCCAAGGGCTATGCGCAACAACATGGCATCGACTACGATGAGATGTTTGCGCCGGTCGCGAAGATGACGACCGTCCGTGTCTTGCTTGCGGTCACTGCGGTGAAGGGTTGAAATTTGCACCAGATGGGTGTGAAGAACACGTTCTTGCAAGGAGAACTTGAGGAACAAGTATACATGGTGCAGCCACCCGGATTTCAGTCCGGAATGAATACGTTAGCTCTATGCCAACTGAAGAAGTTCCTTTACGGATTGAAGCAAGAAGCCCCACGTGCTTGGAACGCGAAGATCACGCAATTCCTACATAAGATGGGGTTTGCTACATCCAAGTCGGACTCTTCACTCTTCATCCGGCAAGGTCGGAATGGGTCGATAAGTCTTTTACTTTATGTTGATGATTTAGTCATCACCGGCGCCGACTCAGAGGAAATCGGCTGTGTGAAGTCCCAACTAGCAGCATCATTTTAGATGATGGATTTGGGGTACCTTCACTACTTCCTCGGGATCAAATTGATCCACTCCCCCGATGACATATTGTTGTCACAAAGACACTATGTACTGAAAATGTTGTACAAGTTTAGCATGATGGATTGCCGACCGGTCTCAACACCCCTTAACCGAAATCCGAAGCTATGTCTCGACTTCGGACCGGCTTGCAATGAGAAACGGTTTCGACAAATTGTTGGAAGCCAAATATATCTTACTATCACCTGACCTGACATCAACTATCTAGTCAGGGTGACAAGTTAGTTTATGCAACGAACGACCGTCGAACACCTTCTGTGCGTGCATCGACTACCACGATATGTGAGTGACACTAAGGATCGAGGACTGTTGTACCAACATGGTATAACCGAATAGTTAGTTGGTTATACAAATGCCGACTGGGTAGGTGATGTGTCGGATCGTCGATCAACATACGACTTTATGTTCTCTCTTCGTAGTGTGGTTGTTGCGTGGAGCAACAAGAAGTAACCGATAGTGGCTTTGTCCAGCACTGAGGCTTAGCACAGGGGAGCTACCATCGCGACCTGTGAAGCCATATGGCTTTAACGACTGCTTCAGGACCTCCGGGTCGAAAAACATCGAAGTCATAGCAATGAAGGAGCTGAGATGGGCCTTATGAGAAGATATGCCAACCAAGAAGGTTGAGGTGCGTAGAACCGGAAGGGTCGTGGCAAGTGGGACCGGATGGGTCGAGGAGCGCGAGCGAGGCGTGAAGATGCTAGGAGAAGCCGGAAGCAAGGACCATCAACAACAGACACCACGATCCGACCGCAAGTTGAGCTTGAGGGGGAGTGTTGAGCGAGCAAGCTTAACATGATTTGGATCGATGTTCGGAACAAAGAGCTAGATCAATGTCTGGTAAGGTGAGCCGGATCCAGGAGCCGGATCGGAGAGCCAGACCCATGTGCGAACTGGTAGGCCATTGGAGGCCTACACTCCTAGTCTACTAGGTAGTTATTGTTCTAGGAGTTAGTGTTTGTCGCTTAGTACGAGCATTGAAGTGCATGTCAGTACTTCTATTAGTCCTTTTAAGGACTTGTATAAAAGTGCTCACTGAGCATATTGTATGCACAGAACAAGCGCCATTTCTTGAATAGAGTTGTTTTGTTGTCTGTCTGTCTCTCACCTACTCTGCGTATTCCATTTTCTGTGTTTTTTGTTGCGATTTGGCTGAGCTGGTTGAGATTCGTGTTTAGCTTCCACACTGTAATTGTTTCAAAGTACTTGTCAGTACTTTAAGGACTTGTATAGAAGTGCTCACAGAGCACACTTGTATGTATAGAGTATAAAGTGCTATTTTTTGAAATAGAAGTTGTGTTCTGCTCTCTCTCTCTCTCTCTCTCCCTCCCTAACACACACACACACACACACACACACACACACACACCGTGTCTCTGTCTCTCTCTCTCTTCTGTGCGACCGATTCTCTCCCTCCATCGTTTTCCGCGTTCTATAGCTAGTTGGAAAGCTCTTTTGGAGATCTTTCTAACAAATTTTTATTTTCTAAATTCCGTTTCTGTTTCCGTTGTGAGAAGTTATGAGCATTTTCGTGTGAAACCCTCTTTCCCCCGCGGTTCCTCAAACTCAAGGTAGATTTTGAAACCCTAAATCGATTGAAAGGTACATTCTACTTCTTGTATCATTTTATTAATAGTAAATATGCCAAGAAGAGTAAAAGTCAATGATGATATGATTGAAAGCCCAAACAATCAAATGCATACTTTGTCAATGGAAAAGATGGTAGCTATGTATATCTCATTGCAAGAGACGGTGATGCATATGCAAAGGGAAATGTATGGTTATAAGGAGAGAGAATTAATTCTTCAACATACAATGGAAATGCAAAAGTTGGAGATTAAAGCTTTGCGTGAAGAACTACATGCAATGAAGAACATGACTATTCAAATGCAAGAAATCGGATGCCTGAAATAGAAAGAAAAATGTTGAGTCTTGAAGTAGAAAAAGAGATTTTGGTGAAGGCAAATACCGAAATAAAATCTACAATTGAAGGGAAGGAAGATGTGATCATCACAAGGTGGAAAGATGTTCTCTTGAAAGAAACACTCAAAATCACACAAAGGCATTCTAATACCATGGATACGTGTTAGATGCAAATGAGCAATATGAAATCGAAAGAAGAAAGAATAATATTGTCATTAGAGGTATGCAAGAGAATGAAACAGAGAATGCATTAGCTCTCGGAGAGAATATTACGAAATTCTTTGAAGATCACTTTGCTATGCGAGATGTTATTGTATATGCCACATATAGGGTTGTCCAAAAGCAATTAGAGGGAAAGTCATCTCAAGCTATTGTTTGTACAATCCTTGATGAACGTAAAAGGGAAATGATTCTAGATAGTAGTAAGGTGTACTTAAAAGGGACAAGTTTTTTTGTAACGGAGGATAGAACTCCACAACAGCAAGAATGCAGAAGGCAAGCATATGAATCTAGGAAAGCAAATCAAAACGCATAGCAAGCAACGACCTATGGCACTATAAGTGCTTCACGATTGAAAGTAATGTTTTGGAATTGTAGAGGATATCTATGGAATAAGGGTTTAGGACTCAATGATGTAGCTCAAGGTATGGATATTATATTTTTGGCTGAAACATGGGAGCATGAGGCAAAACGTATACCTAAGATAGACGGTTACGTTGTCGCGAAAATACAACGAGGATACGTGAACGTTGAGGCAAGACTCCGGGGCCTTTGTCTAGAGGATATCAAATTCGTGTATTTATGTACTAAGAATTAACCGAAATGAGAAAGATTAACAAATTTCATTAATAAAAGGGAAAGAAAGATTACAATCAATCCCAAGATTGGGATTACAAAAGTTTTATCTTATGGAGATGATTAGAATAATAGATTAGAGGAAATAAGACATTATGATTCTTGAGTGATATGGCTTTGACAAGGAATTTTGGATTTTGAGAGATTGCTTCCGTATGGAGATTATGGTTTACTTGAGAGATAGCTTCCGTAGGGAAGATTAGGGTTATTGGCTTCGATAAGATAAGAGAGCTCCCCAAAGAAAAGAAAAAAAATTAAGATAATATGGAGAGTGAGTCCTAGTGTAGGAAAAAAAATGGAATAAATATGGAGTTCTCCCTTGATCATAGCCTTTCCACTTTTTGTTGCATGGCCTCTACTTTTAGTTGCCTAACTTTTTCTTTTGGTTGCATGTGACTGTCCACATGACCTTTACTTTTTCCATGCACTCCTTCTTTAGTTGCTTGCGTCCACATGGCCTTTACTTTAGTTCTCTTCACTTTACTTTAGTTTGTTGCATGATCCAATCTTTCGTCCGTCCGCATCCAACCTCGTCCGGTAGCCGGTTCCATTTTGCTTGCCGATCGGTTCCGGTTCCGATTTTGCTTGCTGACTGGTTCGGGTTTTGCTTGCCGGCCGGTTCCGGTTTTGCTTATCGGCCGGTTTCGGTTTTGCTTACCACCCGGTTTCTGGTTTGCATACCCGTTCCGGTTCCGATTTTGCTTTCCGGCCGGTTTCCGGTTTGCATACCCGTTCCGGTTCTGGTTTTGCTTGCCGACCGGTTCCGGTTTGCTTGCCGGCCGGTTCCGATTTTGCTTACCGGCCAGTTTCCGGTTTGCATACCCGTTCCAATTCCGGTTTTGCTTGCCGACCGGTTCTGGTTTGCTTGCCAGCCGGTTCCGGTATTGCATACCGGCCGGTTTCCAGATTGCTTACCGGACCCGTTTTCCGGATTTGCTTACCGGCCGGTTTCCGGTTTTAGGGAATTTGGCCACCATCATCCATCAAGACAAAGTGGCCAAAGTGCTCTTAGCACAAATGAAAAATGAGGGAGCTCAAGGTGTTTATATAGCCAGGGCCTTAACTTTCCTATCTATGTGGGATAGTTCTAATTTCCCTATCTAATCAAACTTTATTTTCTCATAACTTGATATGTATTTCTCCATTTTGTATATAGTAAAATACATTTTGAAGCTCTTGAGTATATCCATCTTTCTATAGTACTCTACTAATCTAATTTATAATTATTATTTCATTATTTTTTTACATAGTGTGTGAAGATTCACACGACAACGTCATAAAATCGATATGGCCTAACTCCAAAGGGAATATTGGGCGTGCCGGGATAACATGTATCTACCATGAGAGTTTAGATAATTCTATCAAAGTATGCAAATATGATGACTATAAGAGATACATATGGATAGAGGTTAATTTGGGGAAAGGGAACTTGTATATAGTTGCATGTTACATTCGTCACAAAGACTCAAACTACTATAGTAGATTTGGGTTAGATTGTGACGATCCTTTTATAGAATTATGCCATGATATACTTTCATTTGAGAAGCTTAGTAAAGTTTTAATTATGGGAGACTTCAATGCAAGAGTTGGAAATTTCCAAACTGTGGAGACATTTGAAGAAAATGTAGTAGAACATCGTCTATTGCGTGATCCAGAGGATTGTGTCATGTTTGATTATGGAAAACTTTTGATACATATGTTAAATTGCACAAACTTGATTATCCTAAATGGTATAAAGGCATTCCCATTGACAAATGTGCTCACATGTTTACCATCCTCGGGTGGAGGAAGTGTGGTTGATTACGCATTAATGTTGGCATGTGATCTATCATTGGTGAATGCGTTATACCCTCGACCCCTGTGCATGCCTCAGAACCGGGCCGACTTAATCATAGCAACGTATGAAGGCGTGAAGGTGGACTAGCCGGTACTGATTACAGATGGCCTCTGTGCGGCCATCGACTCTGTAAGAGGCAAGGAGGTTCGGAAGATATGGACGGCAGAGGCGCAATGGCTCACCCTATTGGTGCCACCTATCGAGCCCGTCAAGACCACAAAGCGGGGAAGAACAACCGAAGGCGCCCCAAAAACGGCATTGAAATGGCAGTAGTTGTTGGCCTGTAAGGCAACCAAAGGGAAGGCAGCCGACACGGACCAGGCGGCAAAGGAGCGCACCAATAGGAAGTGGCAGGCGGAAATGCAGGAGGAGCCACCGGAACGGCCAATCAAGATCAGACTTCACCGACTGTTTCAACAAGAACTGGACCCCTTGGCAGCAAAAATGAACATCGGAACTCAAGAGGAGGAAGCGGAGGAGGAACCGTTAGAGCACCTCCAGCGGCGCCAGAAGGCAAGCACCTCCGAACAGGCTAGGGAGCGTTCGGACCCAAAGAAGGATGGAACGCCTCTACCCCGCATTGAGCATCCCGCACCAAGGGTGGAACCGGTCACAGAGCTCCCTGCACAACAAACTATACCAGCAGGTCAGGATACAGCAAGACCCGAAATGCAAGCGCCGGAAGTACAGTTGCCTACCCCACCGGCAGGTCAAGAGTAATCAGAGGCGAAGCGGCCAACAGAGCCGCAACCGGAACCAGAACGGCAAAGTGGTCACCAACCAGAGATAGAGTTGCAGCTCGACGCAACCGGACAAAACCGACCACCGGCTAGCGACACCAACAGCCAACCCTCCGGGCAGACGCAACAACAGGGCACCAGCAACCAATGGCTCCGGTGGATTGGAGAACAGATTGTCAGAGTGGTGCACTACATAGAGGCGGAAGAGAAAGCGCGGATGGACCGGTTGCTCGTCACAACTAGAGAACTAGAGACGGCCTGGTCAAGGATCCGGAGCCTAGAACAAGACTTGGACCTGGCCACAGAAGAATTGGCCAAACTGGCCTTAACCGGACCACAGCTCCAAGCACTGGTGACTCTGGTAGATGTACAGAATAAAGAAACATTGACACCTATACATAGCAATAAGACCCCAGAGACGGAACCAGTCCCGGAGATATTGGCAGCGCAAGCAAAAGAGCTTGCTAAATTGAAAGATGAACTGGCCGCACAAGAAGCATTACGGACCCGAGAACGAGACTTGAAGAAAGCGGTAGAAGAAGAGCAAAGAAAGACTGTTGAGAACCTCCACCGGGCAGAAGAGAATCTGCGGAAAGGACATCAGGCATATGACCGGCTGAAGGAGGAGAAAGAGAAGGCGCTGCAAGAAAAGGAGAAGTTGCGACGGATGGCGGAAACAGAGATCGAAAGACTTAAAGAAGAACTTCGTCAACAAAAGGATCGGGAAGACCGCGCTCGCCGGCAACTCAACCAGAAGCTGAAGCAGAAGACCGATGATTTTGAGCAGCTGCACCGGGACTACAAGCACCTGGATACGGAGCATAAGAAACTGCAGGAGAAGATGGCAGAGCTCCTGCAGGAGGTGCATCGAGCTGAGACGGCGCTAGCGGAAGAACGGGCTGAAAGAACCACACTACTGGAGGAAGCCGTGCAAGAACGTATGGAGCTCCATAAGCAGCATTATGAAGAGAAGGAAAGAGCAACAATGGTATTGTAGAGGTTGCAGAACACCTACCAACACCAATTGTCACATTACCGGGAGCAGGAGGCGGACACGGTGGCGCTAATCAAGCAATTGAAGGAAGAACGGCAAGCCGTGGAGGACAAATCGAAGATGGGATTGGAGCGGATCCAGTTCATTGTCCAGGCATGGAGGAACAAGACAAAACACTTGATTGACGAAAGCTCCGTGCAATGGTGGGACAAATGGGCAAAACACACAGCCGAGATCCAATTGCTAAGGGCGAACGCAGAAAACCGGGAGAAGGATGGCAACGACTGCTACATGCTAACAAAGGAGCACTTCACTGCCGTAAGAGATGAGTTAGCAGAAGATTTTGTAACTCTAGCGGAGGAACAGTCAACAGTGGTCCGGCAATTGGTAGCACAGCTAGACGATGATCGACTGGATGCTCAAATCCAGTTTGCAAGCTATGAGCAGACCAGGCTACGGAGAGAAGAAGCAAAGCAGGCGGTGACCGTCAACCTCAGCGATGAGGAGCCATCACCGGGGCAAGGACCAGACGGAGACATGGTCGGGACAAGTCAACCAGAGTCAATTCCGGCAAAGCAGCTGACGGAGGAAGTACCACCACAACTGCCGGTACCGGGAGCCGATTAGACACAGTAGCAGCCACAACCACAACAACAGTAGCCACAACAGCAACAACAGAGTTCCGAAGAACCATTGGACACCCTGGAGCAGAGTATTCTAGATATCTTGGATGACGGCTAAGGGCTGGATAGTGGGATTCGACGTACAACGTACTGTCCCACAGGCGTGCCATGTTTTACCCGGCCGGCAAAAGAGTTAAAGACCAGAATGTGAAAGGGAATGGTTATTCGGAATAGATTATAATTAAGACTAGTATGCCGATCCGGATCCGGACCGCTTCCGAACAGGTGGCGGTTGGCACCGTATTGTACGCAGCACCGGTGACCTATATAAAGGCCCGGTTACAATGTAAAACTTTAACGGAGAATTAATATAAGCTTCTTGTTTTATCTTCACGTATTGATTACCGTTTTGTATTAATTGTTATATCTTACGCGTGTATTAAGTTAATGCCATATTGCTAAGTAGCCAATTAAGTCTGATTAATCGTTGTGTCTTAAGTTATCTCGCCGTAACACCCCTTTGGTGAAGTGTCTTCCATAGACACCCTATGTTAGGCCATTGTACGACCCTAAGGATTAACACCTGGGAAACCGCTCACACCTCCTTCCATGGTTGCACCTCAAGCTCTGATACCAGTTTGTTGAGAAATCATTCGGTGAAATCACAATAAGCGAATTGTGCTGAAATACAAATCACAGATATGCCAAAAAATAGGACAACAATGGTGCACAGAGATTTAACGTGGAAACCCTAAAACGGGAGAAAACCACGGGAATAGAGGATATACAACAGAGAGATTACAACACTTCCTTGAGTGTATCAACCACGTAGGTCTGTTGCCGTCTGCTATTACAAACACAGCTATGGCGCCACTCTCACTCACTCTCTATCTCTCACGCTCACGCTCACGCGCTACTTCTGTTCTACACACACACATCGCATCTATTTTCCCTAGATGTATATGTTCTGATACATCGTATGAACTATTTACAATTGTAGCCACTGCTACATATCATTACTATTATTACTATAACAATAATAATAATATATTTAAACAATCGACTCTCTACTTTTGACTCTTCGACTATCGACTATTTCCGAACAGTCGGTTCCTTGGACTCTTTAATTGTTGGTTACTTCCGAACAGTCGGTTCCTCCCACTGGAGGGACATTGTTACGGGCATGACCATATAATATCCCATGGTGAGATTTATCGTAGTATTCTATACACGTGAATAAGTGTGAGGGTTAAACAAGAGTGTAAAGAAGGGGAGGATTACTTTTAATCCTTGGGATTGAGACAACCCATTAGGCCAAGTGTGAACATGGCTGGGTGGGGGCCTTGGGTATTGCTATAAATAAGAGGCCTAGCTACCCTCATTTCATCATCTGGTTGACTACGTCGAGATTCTCTCTTATGGTGGGTCAACTCTTGTAGCAAGCGCGCTAGCACCAGGTACGACTCGACACCACGACGGTGGTATAGGACGTCGATCGAGGCTCAAGTCCGTCTCGATCCCTTCACTCGGGGGTGATCGGGTGGATCGACACCCTTCTTTCTCTCTCTCCTCTCTATCTAGATCTATCTATTCATCTATATTCCATCCTTATCTAATGCTTCCATTAGTCTATGTCTCTAATAGTTGGTATCCAAGCTCATTTTCTAATGTTTCTTTTGTTGTCTTTTGTGTTCTTGATTGATGGCGATCGATCTACGTGTGGTCGGCCTTCATGCAGACAAGGATCAACAAAGGAACTTCGGTAATCTTTCTTTTCTTTTTCTTTTTTGTCTATTTTTTCTTCTCCCATCTAATTATGTGTATGGTTAATATGTAGATTTTTTTCATTAATTCAATGATGTTGTAGTGGTAATTCATTGGTTGTATAAAACTTTTACATATGTGTATGAGGTCAATACCTCATTTGACGTATATTGAATATGTGATGAGTGTGGTATGCGCACGAGGTTAATACCTCAATTGTGTATTACGTTCACAAACATATGTTACGTTTGCGTATGAGGTCAATACCTCGATTCGTTGTAAATGATATCCGTTTGGTTTCGTATGCATAAGAGGTCAATACCTCAATTGCGTATTACGATTAACCCTTATTTTTGGATGTCTCGTGTGCGTAGAGGTATATGCCTCGATTACGTATCTCGATTACATCATTTTTGGCTATTAAATATAACGATTTGTTTAACATAGGCATATGTGGTCACGTGTATACGTAGTTGATCGTATATATGTGATAATATACATGTGTATATAAGTTATTACATGATTTTAAATCGAATGTTTTCCTTTTCGGGGAAAGGATCTTGGTGGCCGTCCTCACATTTTTGTGAGAATAGCGTTGTCACCATCCCTTTTTTCAACAATTTTTTATTGTTGAAATCCCCGTTTGTGACTTCGATATTTCGTTACGTAAAGAAACACCTATAGCCATAATGATGTTGAGTACGTAGGGCTTGACCCACTTCATGTGAGATTGCTCCTATGATACACATATCCAACATCCCTCCCTCGTTACATGGATACGATGCCACCATGAGATCATTCTTACGAGAGGCATTCGTAATGACGTAACCATGTGATGGGCCACGTGGGCCTACCACGAAAAGAGGGCTCATTTGGATTGACCATTAGGTTGCACTTTGGCGTATGCCATTGTAATTACGAGACTTGAGGTTAGGTAACGTACCAACATATTTTGTACTAAACGAGAGGGAAATAAGGACTCTTGACAAATGCCTCGCATATCTCTTATACGCATGAAACATTAAACATTCAAGAAGAGCAACCTACATGGTTGGCTCAAGTGTTTAATGCATTTGTTCTCGAGGTCTCGAGTTCAAATATAACCAAGACCATACAACATTGTTGATACATGTGACTATAACACATGTTTAGACTTGAGGTCTAAGTGCACTTCGGGGTCCTCGTAATAGGACTTAAAGAGCCGAAACCACATATGTGGGCACCGAAACATAGTTTATTGTTAACATTTTTTTCGTGTATAAACTACTCATGACGTGAACACACATGGTTGAGCCTCGGGGAGCTGCCATGAAAAAATCGATATAGAGATCAGGGAAAGACATTAATTTGTCACCCCCATGGTTTTTAAAACACCTTTGTGTTACCATAGTAACCTGATCTTGAACCTCATCTCATACGTCTAGAGGGGTATTGACGTGAGATGATGATATCGATTAATGTTCGCCCATGATATGTTTACATCACGACATGATGTTATCACTATCTCTCTAACCTTATCCTATTTCTTTTCCAGAAATAATCATTTAATGGCTCAAAATAACGACCCGATGTCATCCGCTCAAGCGGAAGGAACTCAAGGGAATCCTCCTGGACAAATGTCCATTGAGATGTATTTTTCGCAAATAACCCAATACCTTAGTTTCACCGCTCAATAGATGACCGAACTTCCGCAATCTCAAAGTGCTCTTGAGGCACGTGTCATTAGTTTACAATGTGAGACTAATAGACCCGATGAGCGACAAGGTGAACCATCATTTGCCGTTAAGCCATTTACGGGAGACAAAAAGGAAAGAACCGAAGAAGCAATCTGCACGTGGCTGGGCCAATGGGAGTCTCAGTTTGAGCTTTATCCCACGCCAGATAGTACGAAGGTTGCATATGTCGGCCGAGAACTAGGGGGTAAGGCCGCCACCTGGTGGTGTGGGCTCCGTACTTTGGGGAAATTGCCCGATACCTAGACAGATTTTGTCACAGTTTTCAAGGGCCAATTTCTGCAACCTCCCTCTCGAACCGAGGCAGCACAAGATTTAATGAACCTCTCTAGTCGGAAATTTTCCTCGCTAGAAGACTATGTCCACCATGCCAGAACCCAAATCCAAAAATCAGATCTAGAAGGGGACAACTCGTTAATAGCTTGTTTTGTCAATGGCATCCCCAATTCGGACTATCACTGGAAAGTGCACGATAAGGATCCAAAATCCTTCGAAGAGGCCGTTGAAATAGTTCTTCGCTATCAACGCACTTTGAAGAAGGACCACAACAAACCGAACGAAGCGGCCGGGACTAAGCAGTCGCAATTCGTTGGGAAACGCAAGACACCCAACGAATTCATGGATCACGATTGTAAGCGACAACATCCTTTTTGTGTATTCTGCAAAAAGAAGGTTCATACAAAAGAGCAATGTCGAAAGCTCCAACGGAAAGAGCACGACAGCAAAGCTAAAGCTGCAGACCATAAAGGTCAGATTCCTAATGTCCTTCAAGTCTATACACATCATTTAAGTAATTGTCAATGTTCTTTCCCTCACTATGTATTGGGTCCCAATGATTTACTACGTGCAAACAGGTATATCAATGGATCTCCCGTGCAATTTTTATTTGATTCGGGAAGCTCACACAACTTTGTCAATGATCGTTTGGTTCAGATATGGGGAATCCAACCCACCGTAAGTGATCACACCTACACGGTGCACTTGGCTGATGGAAGAGTACAATACATCAACGGGGCGATTCATTCATTAGGAATTTCGATTGATACTTATATAAAGGAAGTAGACTTCCATGTAATGAATCTTTGTACCACCGATGTAATATTGGGTTATCCCTGGTTTTATAATAAAAACTCTTCTTTATTTATTGATCGGGTTCATGATTCAATAACTTTTGTACTGAATGATTGTACTCATTTTATTCAATGTGTCAAAAAACAATCCCTCTCGATTGTTTCCTCATGTCCATCAATATCTGAGTTGTCTTGTTCTACTCTATTTTATTGTGTACTTGATCCGGACATTCACGTTTACAATATTGATAATGTCTCGGTTCAATTAACATATTTTGAACAACAACAACTTGATGAAATCTTAAATGATTTTCGTGATGTTTATCCAAGTGAACTACCAAATGGTTTACCTCCTAAATGTAATATAGACCATCGTATAGATATTGTACCTGGCGTTGCACCAATAAGTGTACCTCCTTATCGCTTAAGTCGATCTGAAGAGGATGAGGTAGCTAAGCAGTTCAAGGATTATTTACGAATGGGTTATATACGTTATAGCAAATCTCCATGGGGGCACCAATTCTCTTGGTTAAAAAGAAAGAGGGCACATGGCGTATGTGTATTAATTACCGACGCTTGAATAAAGTGACGATCAAGAATTCGTATCCATTGCCCCAGGCTGACGATCTAATTAACCATCTCCAGGGAGCTCAGTATTTTACAAAATTTGATCTCCGTACTAGCTACCATCAAATACATATAAGTGAGGACGATGTTCCTTAAACGGCATTTCGTACGCGCTATGGCCATTATGAGTTTTTGGTTATGCCTTTTGGTTTGACCAATGCTCCAGCTACATTTCAACAATAAATGAATGACATTTTCCGAGAACAACTTGGAAAATTTGTCGTTATTTTCTTGGATGATATTCTAGTTTATAGTCGTACATTATAAGAACATGCTAAACATGTCCGCTTTGTTTTACAAACATTGCGTGACAAACAATTTTATGCGAAGATCTTAAAATGTGAGTTCTTCAAGAAATCAATTACTTATCTTGGACATCTCATAACCGAACGAGGAGTTGAAATTGATCCTTCTCACATCGAGAAAATCAAGCTTTGGCCCACTCTTCGGAACATTCGAGAAGTTCGATCATTCCTTGGTTTTGTCGGTTTTTTGCGAAAATCCCTTCGTAATTACTCCCAATTGACGACGCCGTTTACTGATCGTCTAAAAGGTCAAACGCATAAGTCTACAAAACCTATTGTTTAGAATGCTACACTAGACCTCGCCTTTAAGGAACTCAAGGACCTAGTTTGCAAGGCTCCTTCACTTCTTTTACCCGATCCTTCAAAACCTTTTGAGGTTGAAACCGATGCAAGCGATTATGCTATAGGTGTTGTCTTATATCAAGATGGTAAACCAATAGCATTCGAGAGTAAGAAACTTGATTCTGCTCAATGTCGGTATACCGTTCAAGAAAAGGAATTATCTGCAGTTATACATGCGCTCAAAACATGGCACCATTATCTTTATGGAAATTGCTTTGTGGTAACTACGGATCACAAGTACTTGAAATATTTTTGTGACCAACAAGACCTGAAAGGTCGTAAGGCACGATGGGCTGATCTCATCCAGGACTTTGATTTTTCCATACGATATCGTAAAGGTTCCATGAATACCGTCGTTGATGCACTAAGTCGCATCCGTGAAGTTAACAGGCTTAGCTTCACTGAAATAACATCAAATCTTTATGATCACCTTCGAGGAAAGTATCCTGATGACAGTTATTTTGCGAAATACTGGGCAAGAGTTGAGTCTGGGAGAAACACCACCACATCCTCGAAGGAATACTTCCACATTGCTAACGGTCTGCTCTACCGTAATGGGAAGGTTTGTGTTCCGGATTTACCCGAGGTCAAAAAGAGGATTCTTTTTTAATGCCATGATGCACCCTCAGCAGGGCACCATGGAATACATCGTACACTTGTTCTCATCTCCACTTAATTTTATTGGCCTAAGATGCGCCCTGACATACATAGCTATGTGACTAAATGTCACCAATGTCAGGTTAACAAAGCCGAGCGACTTAAAGCCGCAAGACTTTTACATCCCTTGGACATTCCCAATAATAAGTGGGAAAGTATATCCATGGATTTTATTGTTAGCCTTCCTCGCACCCAAAAAGGTCATGACGCCATCTGGGTTGTGGTTGATAGACTAACTAAAATGGCCAGATTTATTGCCACTAAAACCACGGTAACAGTTCTTGAATTGGCTTACCAATTTGTTAACGAATTATTTCGTTTTTATGGGTTACTGATGGATATCATGAGTGATCGAGATTCAAAGTTTACTAGTGACTTCTAGATGCAAGTCTTTAAGAAGTTAGAAACTACGTTGACCATGAGCTCCACGGATCATCCTCAATCCGATGGATAGATAGAACGAGTAAATCAAATTATTGAGGACATGCTTCGAGCATATGTTGGTGCAAAACCAACAAAATGGGAACGTTATCTCCCACTTTTGGAGTTTGCTTATAATAGCTCCAAGCATACGTTGACGGGATATAGTCCTTTTATGTTGATGTATGGTTTTTCAGCCACGAGCCCCGATAGATATTAATATACATCATGATGAGTTGCGAAGTACGCAAAACTTTCTTCGGGATATGCAAGATATGTTGCATATTGCACAAGATAATATAAAACCAGCTCAAGATAGAGCGCGTTTTTATGCCAATCATCATAAGCAACCTCGTGTATTCAACCCTGGACAGAAGGTATTTTTACGTGTACCTCACAATTCTAAGACATTGTCTAAGGGTAAGTGCGCTAAGTTAGCCCCACGGTTTTGTGGACCTTTTACAGTCCTCAAACGCATTGGGTCATCAGCCTATCGTCTCGCTCTTCCCGATGGTGTTGAAATTCATCCAGTTTTCATGTGAGTCGTCTAAAAGAACTTCTAGGTTCTGGCGACAATGCAGTTACAATTGAAACTCTAGTTACTTTTGAAGAATTATCTTCTAAACCACATGTACAAGAAAGAATTCTCGATGTTAAAACAAAAAAATTACGTACTAAAGAAATCCGAGAATTTAAAATAAAATGGATGGATAAATCAATAAAAGATGCCACATGGGAACGCAAAAATACTCTCAGAACTAACTTCCCTAACTTTCCATTGCAAAAGTGCAATGTTTTAAAGAGGGGGAGTATGTTACGGGCATAACCATATAATATCCCGTGGTGAGATTTACCGTAGTATTCTATACACGTGGATAAGTGTGAGGGTTAAACAAGAGTGTAAAGAAGGGGAGGATTACTTTTAATCCTCGGGATTGAGATAACCCATTAGGCCAAGTGTGAACATGGCTGGGGGCCTTGGGTATCGCTATAAATAAGAGGCCTAGCTACCCTCATTTCATCATTTGGTTGACTACGTCGAGACTCTGTCTTGTGGTGGGTCAACTCTTGTAGCAAGCGCGCCAGCACCAGGTACAACTCGACGCCACGGCGGTGGTATGGGACGCCGATCGAGGCTCGAGTCAGTCTCGATCCCTTCACTCGGGGGTGGTCGGGTGGATCAACACCCTTCTTTCTCTCTCTCCTCTCTATCTAGATCTATCTATTCATCTATATTCCATCCTTATCTAATGCTTATATTAGTCTATGTCTCTAATAGACATATTCCCAACAAAGAGTACCACATCACCAGCATAGAGAAGCAATAAGATAACATGTTGCATCAATTTGGGAACATTCAATCCTTGTTCTTTTGCAACCTTATTTACCACTTCTTCTAATTTATCAATACATAAGTCAAAGAGTGTGGTGATAGTGGACATCCTTGCTTGATCCCCATGTTACTTAAAAAGTTCTTTGAGAATCCACTATCCATTTTTGGTTGGCATTTAACTTGTTCATATAGGCATGCAGCAACAACTTAGTACTCTAATGGCATGTCAATCTCTACCATTCTATTCCAGAGCTCACTTCGTGGTACGGTATCAAAAACTTTCTTAAAATCAACAAAACAACAGTAAAGTGTTTTTCCTTGTAGTCGACTTTCTTCCATGATTACTCTCAATGTGACCAAATGATCCATAGTGGACTGTTTTGGTGTTACAGTAAATCCTGCTTGCCCAAGTGCTCTTTTGCTTGTGCTTTCGGCCCATGTGTTTATCTTTTGCACCATAATAGTGCAATATAATTTACCAATAGTTGACCTCACCATTATTGTACGATAATTTGATACTTGATTCTAATCTCCGGCTTTAAATATGGGTTTGATCCAATTCATAAGCCAATCATTTTGAAATCCTTGTTTTATAGCTTGCTCTATAATTGTCATTATCCAATGACAAGTATGCAGCATTGTCCATTTTAAAAGCTCACTTGAGACGTAGGTTGCATCTCCTGCTTTCCCACTCGCCATCTTATTTATTCCCTTATTGACATCATCAATATCGATACATGTAATGCATGTTGTTTCAATTTTCTCAACCATAGGAGCCACACCTTAATGCATATATAGCCTTTGTACATAGTCTAACATCTCTTCATTTGTAAAGTGACCTTTCACATCTTCTTTCTTACCCTTGAGTTGTCCCCATGCTAATTTTGGTTTGAGCTCAAACAAGTTTTTCTTTTTCATCTCTTCCATTTGGAAATATCTTCTTTTCTTTCTCCTCACTACTTTCTTATATAGGTACCATGCAACAATCTTTTCATTTTCCCCCTCTATGGACTTAAACCATTTGAGATACATCTTACATTCATCATCGAACCAAGAATTACATGGAAAACTACACATCTTATGCCCACCCACATGCCTCTTAAAGTATTGATACCCAACCTTAAGGATGATATCCTTCAAATGTTGCCAATTTTCGTTAACATCGTTGCTTAGAGAACAATTTAACAAATGGTTCTCCACCTCATTTGCATACATCTTAGCTTTTTTCGTAGGAAGGTCGGATGATACATCTTTTCTCATCTAAATTCATGGAGCACACTGGCAATCTCTCGAAAGAGTGGATCTTCGCCGCCCTGTGTCTGGTAGGCCTTGCTGGCTAGAGAGTATTCCCCAAAATATTTTCGGAGTTGCTCCGGGGTAGGGTTGTCGATAGTGAAGATGCCCCCTTCCGGAAGGCCAATCAAAGCATGGATGGCCTCCTCCGTGATCAGTTCCGTGTCGATCTCCTTTACTATCTTCTCCGCCTCTCGGTGCGGTGGAGCCTCCATGATTGTGAGGAAACCTTCTAACCCGTGTTGCCTTAGCCACTTCTTGGCTGCTTCAGAGAGTGCTTGGCAGTCCATGGCTTCTTCGAGGTCGGTGAGCGCTGGTGAGGGGTGTGTTTGACGAGGCTCTGTGTGCGTGGGCTCGCGTCTACTGATCTTCAATCACCTGTGCTCGTTTGTGCTCCTTTGTTCGCGAAATGTGAAGGTTTCCACGCGGTGGGAGTTTTCTTGCTGCATGTTGCCGCCTTTTTTTCTGACTCGCGCCTATGCACGTCGTGTACTAAAATAGAATGACGTGCCATGTGGCGGCGGTTTAATATCCCATTAATAGGCCACTACGTACCTTTTCAAAGTGCCTATTCACTCCTTGTTCATGAATGTGTCGGTTCACCCCTCGCCCTTGCATGATTTACTTTGATTTGATTTGATTTTTTTTTTTTTTTAAAGATAAAAATGGTTTGGTTAATTCGCATCCGGTCCTACTGGACCCCTATCCGGATTGTGGGACCTGCTGGCCGCTGGACTGCTTGCTTTCGTGTCACTCTTGTCATTTGCCGGCTCGTGCTCCCTCTTACCGGCTTCGCGCTTGCCGATTGTTGAACGTGTTGCCGTCTCTTCCGACTTACCAGTGTCCGCTTCTATGTCGGCCTTTACTTGTTCAAATGGGTTTCTTGGCATGGGTCCATTGTATGGTTTGAGTCGGAACCCATTGACCCATTTACCGAGAACCTCGCCGACGAGTGTCCCTAACTGGTAGGAACCGTTGAACTCATGCGTAATCCAGTATGGTCCGGTCCACCGAAACCATAGCTTCCCTGGCATCTTACCCATCTGGGTCTGGAATACTAGTACCGGCTTACCGATTCCGAACATCTTTTCGTTCCCTTTTCGGTGACGGTCCACGAACGCTTTCCTTCGTCGCTGCTCAAGTTCTAGGTGCATGAAGCTGGCTAGCCGGTGTTCTTCCAATTCGCACAACGTGGCTAATCGGATCGCTTCCGATTCTTTCTCATTTAGGCGTTCCTAAATCTGTATTCGTAAACTCGGTACCTGGAACTCGACCGACATCACTGCTTCCAATCCGAATGCTAGGCGAAACGTTGTTGTGCGGATACTTGTCTTATATGCCGTTCGATAGGCCCAGAGTGCACTGTGTAGCTTTGTATCCCAATCTGTCCGGTTCTCATTGACGATTTTCTGAAGGATGTTCTGTAGTGTTTTATTTGTTGACTTGGCTAATCTGTTGGCTTGCGGATAATAGGGAGTGCTCCATTTGTGCACCACCGCATAGAATGTCGTCAAACTTTCCACCACTTGCCCTAAAAAGTGCCCACCTTGGTCACTTATTAGCTCTATCGGACATCCATACCGGCACCAGATGTTTTCATATAAAAATTTTTCCGTGGATGCCGCGGTGTTGTCGCGTAGTGCTTTGGTTTCCACCCATTTTGACAATCACGTACCGGTTGCCGGTTCTCATTGCCGATGGTTTGAATGGACCGACAAAATCTAGCCCCCATTTCTGAAATGGTTCTAACGGTAGCACGTGATGGTGAGGCATCCTGGCTTGTTCGGTTGGTTGGCCCATTCGCTGACATAGGTCACATTCTTTAGCATACCAGACTGCATCCTTCAATGTTGTTGGCCACCATAGTCCACTCTGCCATATTTTCCTTGCCATAGCGTCTCCGGCATAATGTCCTCCCGCCACGCCGCAGTGTGCTTGGCGCAATATTATTTCCTTTTCGTCGCTGTGCACTGCACGCCGCCATATGCCATCTGCACCTTTGTGGTACAATGTGTCCTGTAATAGACAGAAGTGCCGGCTTTGAACCGCTAAACGTTTCCTTTCGTCTCTATTCAACTCCTCCGGAGGTAAGCCGGTGCTCAGAAATTGGTGCATGTTGGTGAGCCACTTGTCTTCCTCTGCGACCATACCATCCATTGCCGTTTCCACTGTAACTCTAAACAACTCTGCATCCAGAAAGTCGTCTGGTACGCCGTCACCGGTTTCGCTGGAATCTAACCGGCTCAAATAGTCTGCTACCGCATGTTGTATGCCAGGTCGGTGGAATATCTCGAACTCAAATTCTTGTAATAGTAATGTCCACCGGGCCAACTTACCGGTGAGTGATGCTTTGGACACCAAATAGAGGAGTGCCGAATGATCTACGTGAAAGGAAAATTTCCTTCCCAACAGATAGTGTCTAAACTTGGTGACACTGTAGATCATACCCAAGGCCTCCCTTTCCGTTGTGGAATAATTACGTTCTGCTTGGGACAGTTTTCGGTTGGCATAATACAATGGCCGGTACCATTTTGGTTCGGTAAGTTGCATAAGCGTCAACGAACACATGGAACTCTTTAGAACAATCCGGAGGTTGCACCACCGACGCTTGTGACAATAGTACTTTTAGTGCCCGGTAAGCCTGGTCTTCTGTGTCCGTCCATCGGAACGGTGTCCGATGTACCGCGGCATGTAATGGTGTAGCCAGGTCTGCCAGATACCGAAGCATTCGGCTATGCCACTGAATTTGTCCTAAGAATCGGCTTAGTGTTGTTGCCGTAGTTGGTGCCGGTGCCTCCAGGATTGCTTTTACTTTGTCCGGATCCAGTACGATACCGTCCTTGCTCACTATGTGGCCCAGTAACGCTCTGCTGGTTACTCCGAACATGCATTTTGCCAAGTTAAGGCTTAGCCGGTAAACCCTACATTTCTCCAAACATAGTCGAAGGTGCTGAAGGTGATCCCCTTCCCGGCTATAAACAACGAAGTCGTCCAAGAACACCTGCATGAATGCCGGTATGAATTCTCCGAAAATCTCCATGATGATCCGTTGTAACGTTGTCGGTGCCGTTTTCAGTTCGAACATCATAACTACGGCAACAAAGACTCCCCATTCGGTGACAAAAGAGGTTTTCTCCTAGTCATCGGGGTGCATCCGGATCTGATTATAGCCATTGAAACTGTCCAGAAAACTATACACCTCATGACCGGCGACTGCATCCAGGACTCCATCGGTGAATGGAAGTGGGAAGGCGTCCGTTACCATAGCCGCATTTAATTTCCGGTAGTCGACGCAAACTCTTATCTTACCGCTCTTTTTTGGTACTACGACTATCGGACTGAGCCAGGTGGCTTTCTTTACCGGTCAGATGAAGCCAACCCTTAGCAACTTGTCGATTTCTTCTTTGACTTTTGCTGTGTAATTCGGGTTCATCCGGTAACACCGTTGCGCTACCGGTTTGGCGTCTTTACTTAGATGTATCTGGTGTTGATACAACTGAGGATCGAGTCCCCGCATGTCCTCATAGGACCAAGCGAACACATCGCAAAATTCTTTTAGGAGTATGATCATTGCCGTTTTGTTTGCCGGGGTCATTTCCTTGGCGATGTACACCGGTCTTGCATCCTCTGTGGTACCTAGGTTTACCTCTTCTAGTTGGGATGCTTTCACGCGCTGTGACATTGCCATTTCTCTTTCCAGTGCCTCCTGTGCTTGCCGTAATTCCTGGATTGCTTCTTTATCCGGTTCCGCGTTGGTCCCGTCCGGTTGCAGTATGTACGGTGATACTGCTTCGGCTACATCAATTTCGAACAGAGGTACGATCTTCGGATTTTCCTGCAAGTATTGATCGACCTCTTCGTCCGCCAATCCTTCTAGCATGTTGATACATTACGCATATAGCGGCGTCGATTCCTTGCTGGTATCGGACCGTTGTTGAGTCGGTACTCGCACTTTCGCTTTTCCACGCCGGAACGTAATGATATTCTTCCTCCAATTTTGCTTGATGTGTGTTGTTTTTAACCAAGAGCGTCCCAACAATAGTGGGTAAGCTCCCTAAGCCTATAGCTGGAGAACTACTGCGGAAATGCAAAATATGTGACCCCCAATCACGTATTAATCCGGTCGGCCGTACTGAGTGTGTGTCCGCCATCCAAAGCCAAAACGGGCATGGTTCCCAAGCATGGATTCCTAGAGTGTTACACGTTCGGAGGCTGATCACATTCTCGCTGGATCCTCCATCGACAATCGTGTCGGGTAGCTCTTTTCCTTTCATGATGGCTGTGATTGCTGGACTGCTTGTGTCGACCATTGCCGGTCCTTCCTCCGGATTTGAAAAGAATGCCGGAGCCAGTGGTGTGTTGGCTGCCGTCCTTCCTGTCTTTAGTCCTTCCGTGAAGCATGGTACCAGTTGCAATAGCCGGCCTAATGGTAGCGTTATTTGGCATTCTTGTAACGCCTGCCATGTTGGTATTTCGGGCTGCCCAGGGTCGGTGAGCTCTTCGACATTCTCCTTTTGTTGTTCGAGCTCTGCCGCATTCTGCTCGTTTGCCTTCTTCACCCATTCGGTTGCCTGCTTCCGGATGGCTTCTTGAGTTTCCCACTCCGTGGCTTTGCCTTTTGATCTTGTAGTGACTTGTGATAGGGATAGACCCTTCTATTCACCTTCTCTACTCGGCCACAACCGAGTAAGCGCGAATCGATGGAGCAGAAAATAGGAACCACACGGAGAAACAAAACGCGAGTACACAGAGATTAACGTGGAAAACCCTATACGGGAAAAACCACGGGAGTGCGAGACTCCAAACCAAAATATGCACAGAGAAATATATACAATGGCGAGCTGCAAGGCAACGACCTTGAGCTCGCTTTCTTCACCACAGGCGGCGGTATTACACAGAGGCGTCTACCTCTTCCTCTCTCGCGCTCTCTCTCTCTCTCTCTCTCTCTCACGGCTGCTCTCTCTTCACTCTTCTAAAGTGGAAAAACAGAAAAATGAGAAGCAACAGTAAAACTGTTTGCCCTAAGTCATATTTATACTTATATGACTTTGGGCTATTTACAACTGTGGCCTCAGGAGCCCATAGCGAACATATTCACGGATATGTCCCTGCATCCGGATCGCTCTCCGGGTACATTCTTCATCCGGTACCGAAACCGGGGTCTTCGTCATCCGGATCCGAAACCGAAACCGGGCTTGTCGGCATCCATCTCAGATATCCGACCATCCCATCCGAAAGGGACCGAAATCCCAACAAACTCCCCCTTCACTTCGGCATGGGATGTCTCTCCAATCCGATCCTCTTCCGGCATGCTTCCAGCTTGTCGGGTGTGAGGACCTTGGTCAGCATATCCGACCCGTTCTCGTCCGTGTGGATCTTTGTCAGCACGAACTCCTTGTCTTCTATCCTTTCCCGGATCCAGTGATATCTTCGCTGGATGTGCTTCGTCCGGGAGTGATAGGCCGCGTTCTTCGCAAGGTGGATTGCACTCTGACTGTCGCAGTAGAGTCGGTACTCCTCCTGCCGGATACCGAGCTCTCTAATGAAGTCCTTCATCCATATTATTTCCTTGCCCGCTTCAACAGCTGCCATGTACTCCGCCTCCGTGGTTGACAACGCAACCGTCTTTTGCAGCCTCGACTGCCATGAAACAGCTCCCCCTGCATACGTCATCACATACCCTGATGTGGACCGGCTGGTATCTGCATCAGCCGACATATCCGAATCGGTGAAGCCGTCGAGTTCGGGCTTACCGGAGCCGAATCGGAGGCACACATTCGTTGTGCCCTTCAGGTATCGGAGTATCCACTTGACCGCGTTCCAATGCTCTTTGCCGGGATTGCTCATGTGCCGGCTCACCACTCCGACTGCATATCCGATGTCCGGTCTCGTACACACCATGGCGTACATCAAGCTCCCGACGGCTGAGGCATACGGCACTTTCATCATATCCTCCTTTTCAGCCTTTGTCTTGGGACTTTGCTTGCTGGACAGCTTGCAGTTTGCCGGGAGGGTCGATCCGACCGGTCTTGCTTCCGACATGTTGAACCGGTGAAGCACCTTCGTCACGTACTTCTCCTGTGACAGCCACAACTGCTTCTTCTTCCGGTCCCGGATGATGTGCATCCCTAGTATTTGCCTCGCCGGACCCAGGTCCTTCATTGAGAAGGTTCGGTGAAGAGCCTTCTTCAGCATCCGTATCTTGACCTGGTCCCGTCCGACGATCAACATGTCGTCCACGTACAGGAGGAGTATTAGAAAGTCTCCTCCTTCGAACTTCTTCACAAACACGCAGTGGTCGGACTGCGTTTTGAGGTACCCTTCGTCGGTCATGAAGGAGTCGAACTTCCGGTACCATTGCCGGGGAGCCTGCTTCAGTCCGTAAAGGCTCTTCTTCAGCCGGCATACCAGGTGCTCCTTCCCTTTCTTCTCGAATCCTTCCGGTTGCTGCATGTAGATCTCTTCTTCGAGGTCACCGTGAAGGAATGCCGTCTTCACGTCCATCTGTTCTACCTCGAGGTCCATGCTTGCCGCTATGCTCAGCACCGTCCGGATGGAGGTCATCTTCACTACCGGGGCAAATATCTCGTCGAAGTCGACGCCCTTCTTCTGCTGAAACCCCTTCACCACGATCCTGGCTTTGTATCTCGGGGGGTTTCCGGCATCTCCCGGTTTCAGCTTGAACACCCACTTGTTTCGAAGTGCCCGCTTTCCTTTCGGCAACTCCACAAGTTCATATGTGTGGTTCTCATGCAGGGAATCCATCTCGTCCTGCATGGCACTCAACCACCTGCGGCTCTGGGTGTCATGCTTTGCTTCTTCAAAGCTCTCCGGCTCCCCTTCGTCGGTTAGCAGCACGTGCTCTGGTTCCGGAAATCTCCGGGGGGCCCTTCTCTCTCTTAGAGGATATCTCCGTTCCGGAGCTTCGGTAACCGGTTCTTCCGATTCTTCTTCATCCGAATCCATTTCGGGGTCGGGGCCGGTTCCGGTATCATTTTCATCTTCTTCGGCCGGTTCTGTTTCTTCACCATCTTCGGCCGGATCCTCGAGTGCTAACCGGTCCCTTGCCGGTCGGGACTGCTCCTCGTAGAGTTGATCCTCACCGGTCGACTTGGAGCTCTTCATCTTCTTCTCCGACTCCCAGTCGGCGAGTGTCTTGTCCTCCATGAAGATGATATCTCGACTCCTGAATATCTTCTTGTCGACCGGGTCCCATACTCGGTAGCCGAACTCGTCATCGCCGTAACCGAGGAATATGCATGGCCGGGTCTTCGGATCTAGCTTTCCTCTCCGGTCCTTTGCCACATGCACGTATGCGAGACACCCGAACACCTTCAGATGCCGGTAGGATACTTCCCTACCGGTCCACACTCTCTGCGGCGTGTCTCCGTCCAAAGGTACTGAGGGTGATCGGTTTATCACATATGTCGCCGTCGACATTGCCTCAGCCCAAAACCCCTTGGGTAATTTCGCATGCGCCAGCATACTCCGAACCCTCTCCATTATGGTCCGGTTCATCCTCTCGGCCAGCCCGTTCAGTTCCGGCGTCTTCGGCACAGTAAACTCGAGTCGGATTCCCTTCGAGCGACAGTACTCCTGGAACTGCCCCCGGTATTCCCCTCCGTTATCCGCTCGTATCGCTTTGAGCTTCTTGCCAGATTCCCTTTCCACTCTCGCGTGGAGTTCTTTGAAGACGCACAACACTTGGTCCTTTGTCTTCAACGGTGCCGTCCACAGTCTTCGGCTGTGATCATCTATGAAAGTTACGAAGTACTGGGCTCCGCCATGTGACTTCGTTTCTACCTGACACACGTCGGTGTGCACCAACTCCAATGGTGCGCTACGTCTCGTCGGTGGCCTTGAGTGGAAGGAGGTTCGGTTCTGCTTACCGGCCAGGCAATCGGTGCACTTCTCCAGGTGCACGTGCTTCACTGGAATAAGGTTGTCTTCTGCAAGCCTCTTCATCCCCTTCTCACTCATGTGGCACAGTCTTTTGTGCCACAGCTCACCGGCAGTGTCGGCTGCCACATTCAGCTCTTCCGGACATAACCGGGCATTCATCAGGTACAGTGTGTTGACCTTCCGGGCCCGAGCCACTATCAAGCTCCCCTTGCTGAACTTCATGACACCGTTCCGGATGCTACCCGTGTAGCCTTCATCATCTAGCCTCCCGGCCGAAATCAGGTTCAGTCGGACCTCCGGGACGTGTCGGACATTCTTCAGCAGCATTTTGCATCCGGTCGGGGTTGTCAACCACACGTCTCCTATGCCGGCAATCCGGCACGTACCTTCGTTTCCCATCCGAACACAGCCATGCTCGCCGGCTGTGTAGGATGAGAAGTATCTTCTCTCCGGGGTCAGGTGGAACGATGCTCCGGAATCGACCACCCAGGTCGTCTCATCGCCGGCAATGTTTAGTTCACCTTCTTCGGTGATGAGCATGATCTCCTCTTCACTTGCCGCGAGTGCCATCGTTCCTTTCCGGTCCTGTCCTCGCCGATCCGAACCATTTCGGTCCGTGGCTCCCCGGTATGCACCGTTTCTCTCCGGTGACTTCTTCGAATCGGTGTTGTCGGTTCCATTGTCCTTTCGGTAATGCCGACAATTCTTTCGGAAGTGCCCCGGCTTCCCACAGTGGAAGCATGTGGGCCTTCCTCTTGACTGCGACCGGGTCCCCGACTTCTCCCGTCTTTGCGGACTCCGGTTCCATTGTCTTCCCCGATCCGATTCGGTAAACAACATCTTCGGGTCGGAGGCCGGTTCCTTATCTCTCCGACGCGCTTCTTCATTCAAAATACTTGTCTTTACCGTTTGTAAGGACAAGTTATCTTCGGTGCACGAGGTGCTGAGAGTCACCACCAAGTTCTCCCAGCTTTCCGGCAATGTACACATCAGGATGATGGCTTGCATTGCATCCTCCAACGGGAACTTGATCGCCGCAAGCTGATTCACGAATCCCATGAACGTGCTTACGTGTTCCACCATACTCTCGCCGTCCCGGTACTTGAGGTTCACTATTTTCCTCATCAGGGAGGTCCGGTTCAACGTATTCTTCCTCTCGTAGAGGCCCGACAGCTTCTTCGACATCTCATATGCGTTGGTGTCGTTCGCCACATGTTGTAGGACGCTTACATCGACATATTGTCGGATCGTCGCTACGGCTTTCCGGTTCAGGAGCTTCCACTCCGACTCAAGTACCCCCTTCGGTATTTCCGACCTGTCAATCGGTTCGTACAGGTCCCGAACAATCAGAAGATCCTCCATCTTGATCTTCCAGTCGGCGTAATTCTGTGCATTCAGCACCATCATCATCGGCTGCCCGCTGCCGCCGCCTTCCATTTTCTGCAACAGTCGCTCTGATACCAGTTTGATAGGGATAGACCCTTCTATTCACCTTCTCTACTCGGCCACAACCGAGTAAGCGCGAATCGATGGAGCAGAAAATAGGAACCACACGGAGAAACAAAACGCGAGTACACAGAGATTAACGTGGAAAACCCTATACGGGAAAAACCACGGGAGTGCGAGACTCCAAACCAAAATATGCACAGAGAAATATATACAATGGCGAGCTGCAAGGCAACGACCTTGAGCTCGCTTTCTTCACCACAGGCGGCGGTATTACACAGAGGCGTCTACCTCTTCCTCTCTCGCGCTCTCTCTCTCTCTCTCTCTCTCTCACGGCTGCTCTCTCTTCACTCTTCTAAAGTGGAAAAACAGAAAAATGAGAAGCAACAGTAAAACTGTTTGCCCTAAGTCATATTTATACTTATATGACTTTGGGCTATTTACAACTGTGGCCTCAGGAGCCCATAGCGAACATATTCACGGATATGTCCCTGCATCCGGATCGCTCTCCGGGTACATTCTTCATCCGGTACCGAAACCGGGGTCTTCGTCATCCGGATCCGAAACCGAAACCGGGCTTGTCGGCATCCATCTCAGATATCCGACCATCCCATCCGAAAGGGACCGAAATCCCAACAACTTGTTGTATGTCCGCGACTTCCGCGTCTACCATGTTCACCGCCGGTCATTTGTCGTAGCTCTTCGCCGGACATTGATTACTATAGTGGCCTTCTTACCGGCAATAATAGCAGTATGGCTTCTGGGTGTTGTTGGACTTGGCGTGTGTGCTTGGTTGAGGTCCTGTGGTAAGTGCTTGGTTTTGGTCCGGTTGGCTACTTGGAGTGCCCTTTTCCGGTTCCCGTGGATGACCCCCCTTTTTGTTGAAAAGGCGTTTCTTGTTGAAATTCTTTTTGTTGCGGTAACCTTGACGGGGCTGGTCGTCATACTTGCCATAGTCGTCCCGTCGTTGGTTGTACCCCGGGGAGTGCTCCCGGTTGTATCTCTCGTACCGTCCATTATAGTCCCGATATCTATCCTGTCTGTCATACCGGTCATAAGCGTCTCTTTGATCGCTATACCAGACATCTTTTGCCGGCCGGTAGCGCTCCTCTCGCCGCCATCGTTCTTCTTCTTCTTCCTGATTGCTTCATGGTTCAATTTGCCGAACCGGTAGTGCTTGCCGATTTAACAAGTTATACTCACACCGTTCCATTGTGTGGCTTCTGGAGTGGCAGATCAAGCATTGGGAACACATGGTGCATTCCAGCGCCGGATGTCCGGCATTCAAGCATGTCGTACATTGAATTGCTTGCCGGAAACGGAGGTCCTCATCTGTCGATAGTGCACGCTGAAGTGCACCCATGGTTAGCCATGAACTTGAGTTTTCCATTTCCCGAACTCGGTGAATCACTTGATCTATGCTGCTGGTGCGGAAGTCAATGATGGTGCACACCGTTCGTAAGGGTTCCCGGAGTGCTGCTAAGAATATGGCCTTTGTTTCTTCCTCCGGTGGTGTCCAACTAAGCTAGCTGTGGATGAGCTGGAACCGGATGACAAACTGTTGAATGTTCTCCGTTGGTTCCTGTCGGATATTGTAAAATAAGCCTACCATTTCCCGTTGGTCCATCTCCTTGTGAAAGAAATGCAAGAATTTTGTTTTTAATGTTTCAAATGTGGGGATGGTGCTGGGATCTTGTGTTCGGTGCCATCTAGCGGCCGGTCCCTCCAGGGTCATGTCGAACTCTGCCCTTTTTGAGCATTCCTCTTCGGCTGCATTTAAGCGTTGGGACACATGGTTTGCCTCCCAGGTCTGTTGAAAGACATGGACGTGGGCTTCCGCGTCAGGATCATCCCGATATCTTGGATATTGGAACGACATATCGTCGTCTGGTGTCGGTACGCGGGCTGGTGGTGTCGGTGGTCTTTCCTCCTCCTCTATCGGCGTCAGAGGTCTATCCTGCTCCTCTATCGGTGTTGGAGGTATCTTCTCCGCGACTTCCGGTGTCGGAGGTCTCTCGTCCTCGACTTCTGGTTCTGGTTCCGGAGTGTGCTCGACTTCTGGTGTCGGAGGTTCTAGCGTTGTCAATTCTAGTTCTGGTGTCGGCAAGGTATCCGACTCCTTGTCCTCCGGTCCGTCTAGGGTGTCGTTACTACTGTGGTAGTTCATCTGCGCGCTGTATTCCCTGTCCGAACCCGATTTAAACGCCGAAAATTCTTCGGATTCGCCTTCACCCGCTACCAATGCCTGGAGAAGGGATTCCGCTTCCCGGAGGCTGCTTAGGCTTCTTCCTTCGTCCGGGTAGTCGTTTTGTTGTAAACGAAGTGACTCCTTGGCCACTCTCCGGACCACTTTGGAAAATGAGCGATCTGCTCTGATTTCTTCTGCCGCTTGATGGAAAGCCTCTCACTTCCTCAGTCGTTCAGCAAGTCTCCTTGATCGCTCTGCAACCGGGTCGTTCGTTGGTCGCATCATCCATTCCCGCCGCTATTCGCTGCGATTGTGCAGGAATCGTGGTTGCCAAAAACTGTGTTAATCCTTAGGGCTAGACAATGGCCTAACACAGGGTGTCTACGGAAGACACTTCACCAAAGGGGTGTTATGGCAAGATAACTTAAGACAAAACGATTAATCAGACTTAATTGGCTACTTAGCAATATGACATTAACTTAATACACGCTTAAGATATAACAATTAATACAGAACGATAATGAATACGTGAAGATAAAACAAGAAGCTTATATTAATTCTCCGTTAAAGTTTTACATTGTAACCGGGCCTTTATATAGGTCATCGGTGCTGCGTACAAAACGGTGCCAACCGGCACCTGTTCGGAACCGGTCCGGATCCAGATTGGCATACCGATTCCGGTCCGTCTGTTCACTACTTAATTATAGTCTATTCCGAGTAACCATTCCCTTTCACATTTTGGTCTTTAACTCTTTTTCCGGCCAGGTAACACCAGGTATGATAGTTCTAAACTCACAGAACTATGCAGATTGGAAGATAAAGATGGAAGACCTTCTCATCGTGAAAGACCTGTATGAGCTAGTCGATAGAGCAGATATACCCAGGGGGGTATTGCAGTCGGATTGGAAACTTCTAAATAGAAAGGCAGTGGCCACCATCAGACAATGTGTCGACGTAAGTGTCCTTCAACATGTGGCGAACGATACAAATGCCCACGAGATGTGGTAGAAGTTGTCGGGTCTGTATGAGAGGAAGAATGCACTCAATAAAACCTCGCTAATGAGAAAAATTGTAAGGCTGAAATACACAGACGATGAGAGCATCATTGAACACATCAGCACGTTCATGGGGTATGTAAATCAACTTGTTGCGACCAAGGTTCCCTTGGATGATGCAATGCAGGCCATCCAGCTGATGTGCACACTGCCGGACAACTGGGAGAACCTAGTGGTTACTCTCAACACCTCCTGTCAAGACGAGAACTTGTCTTTACAGACGGTGAAGAAGAGGATCCTAAATGAGGAGGCCAGGAGGAAGGACAAAGGAGTCCTGTCCCAGTCGGAGTCGAATGTAACACAACATTCGGATAGAGGAAGGAACCGACAAAGAAGTCCACCAAGGTGAAAAAAGTCCCAACCCAGATCGAAGTCCAGAGGTAAGCTAGTGTGCTTTTACTATGGTAAACCTGGACACTTCCAAAAGGACTACCGACACATGAGAAAAGACAAGGGTGTCGGAAACAATGTCGAACCCAGGAAGATTCCTAATGAGAAGAACACTTCTACCATTGCTACGAGCAATTAAGAACTGTTGTTCATCTGTGAACAGAAAAGTGCAAATCTTACAAGTGAAGAATGCACTTGGGTGATCAATTCCGGGGCATCGTTCCACATAACTCCGTCGAGAGAGTATTTCTCGACTTACATAGCCAGAGATCACAGTTATGTGAAAATGGGTGATAGTGGAGAGTGCAAGATAGCCAGAGTCAGAAGTGTTCGCTTGACGACGTCGACATAGTGTCGACTGACTCTGAAGGATGTTTGACATGTCCCCGACATCAGATTGAATCTGATATCGACTAGATGGCTAGATGACGAAGGCTATAGTGGTAGCTTTTGGAATGGCAAGTGGAAGTTCTGCCGAGGAAATCTTATAGTGGCCAGAGCACAGAAAGAAGACACATTATATATGATGCATGCACGACTGTGCAAATCGGAAGTAAATGTGGCAACCGGCTCGGCAAGGCAAATATGGAATAAGAGGCTAGGCCACATGAGTGAGAAGGGAATGCACCTACTAGCAGACAAGAAACTTCTACCATAAGTCAAGGGAGTGCACCTAGAAAAGTGCGTCGACTGCTTAGTCGGAAAGCAGAATAGAGCAACATTCCACGCAAGACCACCGAGGAGAAGAGAAGTGCCACTAGAACTAGTACACACAGACTTGTGCTATGTGGATACTCCATCGTATCGAGGTGGAGAGTACTTTGTGACGTTCATTGATGACTATAGTCGGAAGACATGGGCCTTCTTATTGAAGTCGACGGATCAAGTATTGTCTGTTGTTCAGTCGATAATAACTATTGCCGACACAGTATAGGTCGAACGTTGCTCACCAAACGTTCTATCAATGAATTGTGGTTTAGACGAATAGATGCTAAAATGGTTGTAAACTTATCGATGTTCAGCAGGCATCGAGATCGCTATTTACGTAAAAAGTTATGGCAGAAAGGAAATAGATTGACAGAGCGTTTCGTACACAGAGATTTCCTAAACTAACTTTATATTACTAAATAAAACGATGTTTCTTTACATTGCCTTTGGTTCCTTTTATAGGCAACCGGAAGGACTTCCTCATCGATCCTCTAACTAACTATAATTCCGGTTTTTGATTTACTACGGCAAATGTTGACTCATCGATCCTCTATACCAATCCGACTCCACCTCTGAACCTTCTACATTTCCAACTCTAACACTTCTCCACTTCTCCGGGTAACACTTGGCACGCCCGTGGGCCAAGGCCTTGCCCGGTGAACCCACGCTACCCCTTCTACTCCTGTTCTTCTGACGGAAGGTCCTCATCTAACTCGTCCTCCGCGTCATCCTATAGAATATTGAACAATGAAGGTTCCGGTTGGTGCATGTCTTATTCGTCTTCGTCTTCGGTTTTTGTAACCATGTTGTCGATGGTCTTGGTTTCTTTGTTTCCGGTGCTCCAAGTCCAACAGTCTAGTTTCGCCTTTCAGATTCAAGGTTATCTAGCTGGATAGCTGTGTCATCATTGACGAGAGTGAGTTGATGCTCATCATTGAGGAGAGTGAGTTGAACCTTGCCAGTGACGAGACAACGTGGGTTGTCGATTCCGGAGCGTCGTTCCACCTGACCCCGGACCAGAAATGCTTCTCATCCTACACAATCGGTGAGCACGGTTGTGTCTGGATAGGGAATGAAGGTACATGCCGAATTGTCGGCATAGGAGACATGTGGCTAACAACACCAACCGGATGCAAGCTGCTGCTGAAGGATGTTCGACACGTTCCGGAGGTTCAACTGAACCTGATATGAGCCGACCGGCTAGATGATGAAGGCTACATGGGTAGCATCCGGAACAGTGTCATGAAATTTAGCAAAGGGAGCCTGATAGTGGCTTGGGCCCGGAAAGTCAACACTCTGTACCTAATGAATGCCCGGTTATGCCGGGAAGTAGTGAACATGGCATCTGACACTGCCGGTGAGCTGTGGCACAAGAGACTGTGTCACATGAGCGAGATGGGCATGAAGAGGCTTGCCGATGACAACCTCATTCTGGTGAAAGAAGTGCATCTTGAGAAGTGCACCGACTGCCTGGTCGGTAAGCAAAACCAAACCTCCTTCCGCTCAAGGCCACTGATGAGACGTAATGCACCACTAGACCTGGTGCATACCAATGTGTGTCAAGTGGACACGAAGTCACATGTGGGATCGCAGTACTTCGTGACATTCATAGATGACCACATCCGGAAGCTGTGGGCTCGCCGTTGAAGACGAAGGATCAAGTGTTATCCGTCTTCAAGGAGCTGCACGCGAGAGTGGAAAGAGAAACCGGCCGGAAGCTGAAGGCGGTTTGAGCAGATAACGGAGGAGAATACCGGGGGCAGTTCGAGGAGTACTGCCGCTCAAAGGGAATCCGGCTTGAATTTACCGTGCCAAAGACGCCGGAACTAAACGGGCTGGATGAGAGGATGAATCAAACCATAATGGAGAGGGTCCAGAGTATGCTAGCACATGCTAAGCTACCCAAGACGTTTTGGGATGAGGCACTGTCGACAACGACGTATGTGATAAACAAATCACCCTCAGTGCCCTTGGACGGAGACACGCAAACAAAGAGTATGGACCGGTAAGGAAATGTCTTACTGGCATCTGAAGGTGTTCGGGTGTCTTGCTTACGTGCATGTTGCAAAGGACCGGAGAGAAAAGTTGGATCCAAAGTCCCGGCCTTGCATATTCCTCGGATACGACAATGATGAGTTCGGCTACTGAGCATGGGATACGGTCGACAAGAAGGTTTTCGGAGTCGAGATATTATCTTCATGGAGGTCAAGACCCTTGCCGACTAGGAGTCGGAGAAGAAGATAATGAACTCTGAGTCAACCGGTAAGGATTGGTTCGATGAGATACGGACCTACCCAGCTAAGAGCTGGTTGACACTCGAAGAACTGGACGGTTACGGTGAGGATACCTGTTGAGAATCAAGCTCAACTTGGTCTAGTGTGTGAACTCACCTTGAGAGTTAATAGACACTCCAATGGTCAAGAGTCACCACTATGTCACCACTTTGTATTCTAGCATTTAGTATGAGTCATAGAATCATATTCTATGACACATAACTTATGAGCTTTCACATTCCCCATGCTCCATTAGTCTTGTAGTTAATGAAGAGAGAGGGTGACTATATAAAGCACCCTCCTCCCACTTTGTATAATGTTGAGTCTTTCTCCTTTGTTAATATAATCTACCTTGCGTATACTCTGTGTCTTACTCCTTGTCTCACTCACTCTCTCTCTCTCATACACACACATAGTTCACACCTATTCCGCTTCACAAGAATCCATATCCGATTTTTTACATGGTATCAGAGCGATTTGGTAGCTCGATCTAGCCCATTCGCCTCATCGTGATCCTGTGTTGTGCTCCACGCCGACGACCAAGAACCGGCTCATTGCTATCGTAGCTTCGCTACATAGCTCGCATTCGAAGAGAGAAGAAGAAGAAGAAGAATCGACATAATGAATACTCAAATGGGGAGCGGTCTCCCTACCGAGAAGTTGGATCGAAACAACTTCGCATCTTGGGAGTACAAGATGCACCAATACCTTGTCGGACAAAGCTATTGGAGCTACATCAAAGGAGTGCATGAAGACCGACCCGCCGAAGCGGCTCCCGAATACGCGACATGGGAGCAAGCCGCAAGCCGCGTGATGTATTGTTTGGCGACATGTGTTCACAATCACATGCTCAGCTACATTCGCGAAGCCAAGACGCCGAAGGAGGCATGGGAAAATCTACGAAAGATTTTCGCGGCGAACACAACCGCAAGAAGGCTTCAACTCGCCAAGAGTTGAACAACATTCAACAAAGGGAAATATCCATTACGACATACACCTCGAAGACCAAGGAGCTTTGCAATTCGCTCGGCTCAATAAGCGTAAATATCAATGATGATGAGATGGTTAAAATATGCCTCGGCGGCCTCGCACCACGGTTGGGCGCGATGCGAACCGCCGTTCTAGCATGGGAGAAATCTCCCTCCTTCTTCGAGCTCCAATCAATGTTATTGGTTGAAGAAAACCACATGCGTACAAGGAGCAATGAGTCGGAAGGCCACATGCTCTACACGCACTCGAACGGAGGAAGAGGACGCGGACGGTCAAGAGGCCGATTCGGCCAAGGACAAGGCGGACGAGGTCCGACCTACGGTAACAACTCCCAATTTCGGCCACAAAACGGAAGCTGACGAGGAACCTTTGCAAGAAGGGGGAGCTTCCACTCCGGCCCAAGCCATCAAAACGCAACGAAATGCAGATATTACGGAAAGCTCGGCCACCACGAAGAAGAGTGCCGAAAGAAGATGCGTGAATCGGCTTCCACAAGCCGACAACTCACGAATTACGCGCACAATTCCGACTATGAAGAGTATAACGGAATGTATGGGCAGAACTTTGACTACGAAGATCGTGGTGGAATGTATGGACACAACTCTGCCCGTGGCGGAATGTACGGGCACAACTCCGACTACGAAGATCGTAGCGGAATGTATGCACACAACTACGACCGTGGTGGAGTGTTCATGATGAAACATAGAGCAAACTCTAAGTTGGTCGCTACCTCAACTAGTGCCTTCGGTCCGGAAGACGTATGGTTTGTCGATTCCGGTGCCTCGAACCATATGACATCGCATTAAGAATGATTCCGAGAACTTCGAGAGCTGGACCGACCCGGCTATGTCGAAAACGGAGACGACACTACGCACCCGATTTGGCACATCGGCAATGTTCCGTTCGGAAAAGAAAGTAAGAAAAATTACATTAAAAATGTCTTGCATGTACCGACTATTACGAAGAATTTTGGTCTCCGTCGGCCAAATTGTAGAGCAAGGGATGCAAGTTCGATTTACTCAAGGCGGTTGCTTCATCGAAAAAGAAGGCCGACTCATTGCACATGGACGAAGAGAGGGCCAAATGTTCATTCTCGACTCACATAAGATGAAATCGGCCATGTTCGCAAAGAGCACGAAAGCGACTCCGACATAGAGCTATGGCACAAGTGAATCGGCCACATCAATCTCAACAAACTCAAATCAAAGAAATCGAAAGGAGTCGTCATCGGACTCCCGACATTCAAAGAAGAAGATTGAAGGTGTATGTGAAGCATGCCAATTCGGCAAGCAACACCGACACCCATTCCCGAATGAGCGGAACGTGAGCAAATTTCTACTCGACGTAGTCCATTCCAACGTATGGGGACCGGCGCAAACGGCTACATTCGGCGGATGCCGATATTACGTGCTCTTCATCGACGACTTCTCCAGGCATGCTTGGATCTACCGGATGCGACAAAAGAGCAAAGTGTTTGGACACTTCCAAATATTCAAGAATGAAGTCGAGAAAGCCACGGGCCCACATGTACGTTGTTTTCGATCCGATGGCGGCAAGGAGTACTTCTCGGACGATTTCATGGCGTATCTCCGGAAGGAAGGAATTCGGCGAGAATTCACTTGCCGACACACTCCGCACCAAAACTGGGTAGCCGAACGCAAAAATTGGCACATCCTCGAAGTAGCACGGGATATGAAGAACGAGAAGCATATGCCCAAGTCATATTGGGCCGAAGATGCAAATATGGCTGTCTACCTAATGAACCAGTGCACAACATCCGGTGTGCACGAGGTCACTCCGCACGAAAAATACTTCGGAAAGAACCAGACTTATCGCACACCCGGATATTCGGCGCGATAGCATACGTGCATATCCCCGACGAGAAGCGTCAAAAGCTTGACCCAAAGTCGGAGAAATGTATCCTCGTAGGATACTCACTTGAGCAAAAGGGGTACAAGTGCTACAACCCCTTAACTCGAAAATCTCGAGTAAGACGAGACGTCGTTTTTGACGAATTCGCATCCTTGTACGCAGTAGAGACAACTTCGACTCCGACTCCGCTCGACCTAGAACCCGCTTAACAAGAGATAGAGGATAAAGATCATTTGATGCGCATGTTCAAAGAAAGTCCGATCACGACCCGACTGATTGGACCACACGAGCCTCCGAGCGATCAACGGACATCACGGCCTAGCCCGAAGATGGACAAAGGCAAGGCGAAAATGGCGGAACACAAAGACGATCGTTTCGACAACGATGAATCGACTCACTCACTCGACAGTGAGTTCGACAGCTTTGACATACCAATCGGAGCTAAGAAAGCCCTCATCTGTGCAAATGAAAAGCTCTGCCGCTCCACCCGTGAAAAGAATCCGGTTAGCCGATTCGGCTACAATGACTACATGGCATATCACTATGCCTTTATGGTGCAGGTGGCGACAGTACGCGAGCAGGAAACATTCTCCGAAGCAGCCAAGGATCCGCGATGGATCAAAGCCATGAACGAGGAGATGCAGGCACTACGGAAGAACGAGACGTGGGATCTCGTTCCCACCTCACCACACAAAAAGGCGATCGGATGCAGATGGATCTACAAGGTGAAGTATAACGTCGATGGCTCCGTAAACCGCTACAAAGCTCGACTCGTAGCGAAAGGATACGCTCAGATGCATGGCGTCAACTAGGAAGAGACCATTTCCCCGGTGGCAAAGATGACGACGGTTCGAACCGTATTTGTGATTGTCACGGCGAAAGGGTGGCACCTCCATCAAATGGACGTCAAGAATGCCTTTCTACAAGGCGAATTAGAAGAGGAGGTGTACATGATCTAACTACCCGGGTTCAACTCAAGCACCCATCCGAAAGCTGTTTGCCAATTCAAGAAGCCACTCTACGGCCTCAAGCAAGCACCGCGTGCTTGGCATTTGAAGATAACGCAATATCTTCATCAAATCGGCTTCCGTATGTTAAAATTGGACAACTCCCTCTACACACGAAGCAATTCCTCAAGTCCGATCGTCATCATCTTATATGTGGATGACCTAGTCATTGGAGGTGAGCACCTCGTCGAAATCAATAAGGTCAAATCCCTCCTTTCCGACAAGTTCGAGATGACGGACATGAAGGAGCTCCACTACTTCCTTGGCATCGAGGTAATTCGGACTCCGAACGGAATCATGATCTCTCAACGGCACTACATCCTCAACTTGTTATACAAGTTCGGGATGGCTGAGTGCAAATCTGCGGCAACCCTGCTCGATCACAATCTCAAACTCGATGCGAAATCCAGCAAATCCAGCACCAAAGCATGTGAGCCGACTCAGTATCGGCAACTCATCGGGAGTCTCATCTACCTCACGATCACACGACCCAATCTCAGTTATCCGGTCGTTCTGCTTAGCCAATTCATGAAAACACCGCGTGATACTCACTTGGATTGCGCTAAGCGAATTCTACGATAAGTGAGCGGTACAATGGATTGCGGCATCCTCTACAAGACCGCGATGCCAATACGACTCGAGGGGTACACAGACACTGATTGGGCTGGTTACAAAGCCGATAGAAGATTTACCTCCGGATTTGTTTTCTCCCTCGGCAGTGGAGCAATATTCTGGAGTAGCAAGAAGCAGCCTACCGTCGCTCTTTCGAGTACGGAGGCGGAATACAGGGGCGCAGTTGTAGCTGCGTGTGAAACACTATGGCTCAAGAGGATTTTGAAGGATCTGGGCGTACCCATCAGGGATCCGACTTCCCTCTACTATGACAACATGACCAATATCTATCTGGCTCGGAGCTCGGTGTTCGACGCGCGGACAAAGCACATCAAAGTGCAATATCACTTCATTCGAGAGCGCGTTCTAGCTGGCGATGTCGACCTACAACACATTAGCACAAATCTTCAAACGGCCGACATCCTCACTAAAGCCTTAGGAGCCGACAAGCTATGGCAATTCATGACCGATCTCGGATTGACGATTCCTGACCTGCCAAGCTTAAGGGGGAGTATTAAAGACGCTACGCAATAACGCGTGGATTACGCAACCACACAACGAAGCCGCGAAGAGCCGATCTACCGCGCAAAGCTGCGAAGAAAGACGCAAGCCCAAGGACAAACTTCGCAACTACGCACAACGCAAGCTGGAGCACGGATTCCACAACTCCGCATAAATGCGAGTCGACGCTGTCGTGAAGAATGTGCTTCACGATATAAAAATGAGCTAAAATGTTGTATTTAATAATATTTGAGAGACTTGAACCCACATCCTTATATACGATGTACAATGTACATACCACTAGGCTAGGCTATTTATTTGTAAAAGTGTGTAATAAATGTGCTTCATGATATAAGAATGAAGCTATATATTGTATTAAGTAAAATTGAGGGACTTGAACCCTCAACCTTGTATACCAAGCACCAACCATACACCACTAAGCTAGGTTAGTTATTTTAGAATGCATTTTCATCATTATAATTATCTCATATCTATTTTCATACATAGCCATCATTCATCACATGCAATGCATGTGCGCCAAATGGCGATCATGCATTACATGTAACTCATGCATTGCATGCATGCCATGCTCCCATACATTACCATATGCATGGCAACACTTATATAAAGAGGGGCAAGGAAAACAAGAAAGGAATCAAGAGAGAGTGAGAAAATAATACAATCAATTAAAGAAGACTAGCTCATTGGGTGGAGAACCTCTCGTTTTGAAGTTGAGGTCGTGGGTTCAAATCAAGGGTCGATAGAGAATGTGTTCAGTTTGTGATCGAGGATTGTAAAGTTGGTAAAATATTATATTTTTAATATACATCATGTTTATATCATATATTCTTGTTCCTTGAATCATACTTTGTCTCAATCTTCTTTCTAGAATCATCTCTCTCTCTCTCTCGCACACACACACACATTACTCGTAACTCTTCTTCTTACTATCCTTAACCACTCTATCATCACCATACAAGCCTTATTAAAAGTTAAGTTTCTTCAACTCCCCTTAACCTTAGTCCCCGCGACTTCGCCGCACGAACCACAACTACCCCGACACATTTGGTGAACCCGACGTGAAGGCGGCTACAAGGAGAAATGGAGGAGCAAATGAGGCTTATGTGTAGGATGATGGAACGAGTGATGCGGGAACAAGAGATGATGGCAAGCATCGACAAAGCCGTCGACAATATTCTCGCACAAGTAGGAATCTTCGAAGGTATAAATTTAACAAGATTTCTGAAGATTTATAATGAAGAAATGCTTAAATGCGGTGTCGACGAAGCTACAAAATTTAATAGCTTTAGTCGAGTCGCTGCGATTGGGCTACAAGAGAGGATCCAAGAGCTCCAAAGGGAGAATCAGACATGGACAACGTTCGAAAGAGCATTACTCAATGCATACAACCTCAACGATATGTCAAGGATGACAAGGCGAGCTTTCATGGATTGGGTAGAGTCTAATAAACATTTAAGTGTTTTGGAAGTATTAAAAGAGTTTTCTGAAAGATTTGAGCAACTAAATGTTAGAGATAGAAATATAATAGTGCCAGATAAAGTAATATTGTTTCTACAAGCTACTAATATTAAAGAAAGGAAGGACTTGGGAATGCTTTTAGAAGATCAGAATAGTCCAAGTGGACTTACCGAAGATTGGGAGGAGGTGAAAAGGGCGTGCACCCATTTCTGCAAAAGAAAGTTATGGTTTATGGAGTTGCCCGACAGAAATGATGAAGAAATAGGGAACAAATCGGGAGAAAAGAAAGTAGAAGAATCACTCTTACACGAATTGGTGAAAGGTATGAAAGACTTGTCGATCAAAGTGACGAAGCTAGAATCGGGACAAAGCTCGACTTCATCAAGGCAGGGAGGTGGAATGGTCCGAAGGTGTATGTGGTGTGATAGTATCGACCACCAGAAGAAAGATTGTCAAGAGCATAGGGATGCTCTTAATCATAATAAAATCTACTATCAAGATGGCAAGATTCACTCAACTGAGACTCGACAACCACTTCAACTCAACTTTGGGCGAGGAGGAATGAAAAAGCTAATGGAAGATGCCGAGAGAGAAACGACTCAAGTGATACAATCCGTGGCAACCTTAGGATTGCGCGTAGAAGACTCATATGGTGGATCTGGCTTTTGGCAAGATGTGATGGATTATGCAAGAAAAGGGAAGGTTCGAGTGGATGAATTAAAAAGAGCGGGAGATGAAATACGAAACTTCACTGGATGGAATGATCCAGTAGACTCGCTATCAGCATTCGCACAAGTGAATGCACAAGATGTGCTAGTGGAAGAGAAGCGGAAGAGAGCTGAGGAAGTTGATCCGACAAAGAGACATGAGACACGAGAACAAAAGAGAAGGGAGATGGAAAAGGGTGCTATTGAGCCAAAGGAAGCTGATAAAGTAAAAGGAAAGACATGCCCATCTTTCAAGCTTGCCTCAGACATAGAAACAACGACGGATATAAAAAAGGTACTAGAAACAAGAATATTAAATAGTAAGGTAGAATTTACTTTAAGAGAAGTGTTGGGTATAGCAAAGAAAGAATTTCATGAAGTTATCATAGATATTATTAGAAGGAAGAGACAGGTGACGGAAGAAATTACGGGAGGGTGTGCAACAACACTCCAAGATTTGTATGGTGGCACCATCAATGCTGCAAGTGTAAAAAACCAGAATGATGTTGGCGTCCATGAAGGGGATAGGAGTCACTATACAAGGGACCATTGGGCTCGAGCAACAACGGAGGCACCTGCAAAAATTGGGGAGCAGCAAATTCCATGTATTGCTTTGATCGATCATGGATCAGAGATTAACATGATGTCATCGGAATTTTACGCTCGAGGACGGTGGCCGATTGACAAGAATCATAGGTGGAAAATAAGAGCTGCCACAGAAACTACGGAGGATCTATTCGGAGCATGTCCTAGTGTGAAGGTAACAATTGGTGATGTCTCGGTGAATCAAAATTTCTTTGTGCAGGATCGATCAACCTACCCCGTCATCCTTGGCCAGCCCTACATCACCGCAGTGAGGATGGAAACAAAGGTTATTGATGATGGTTCGGCTTTCGCGAGAATCAAGAGTCAAGTTGGAAGAAAGACTGTCCAATTCTTAACCGTGAGGCCCAACCATGAAAGAAACAAAGAATGCTTGAGGGAACATCCAATTCAAGAGATGGATGAAGAGTTTTCCCAGGATTTTTAGATAGGGCTTTTACAGGTAGGGGCTGTGATAGCCCGAGCATAAAAGAAAACCCCATAAATAATAATGTAAATAAAGATATTCCTTGTACAATCTCATCTAATGGTGCTACTTTTATACTAAAAGTAAATAATAATAAAATACAAAATGCTTTCGAGTTCTTTAAGTGTTCTGGATTAATAGATGATGATGAAGAAATTCAGGATATGTTTGAAGAATTAAGTTTTGAAGATACAATAACTCATTTGGAAGCAATGGAAGAAGACAACGAAATCCAAGTTCCTGTCCATTCAATCAAGATGTATGAGGTCATTGAAGAAGTTGCTCGAAAGGATCATGAAGCACATGTACTAACAAAGTACAAGACAGTGGAGAAGAAGGTTCGTCCTATTGCTGCTCCACTTCCAGGGGATAGTGAAAAGGCAATCAAAGAAGCAGCCACAGAGCCAATGATCAGAGACCCACGAAAGGTAGGACATGTGATTACTCCAGAAACAATACAAGGGATGAAAATAGGAGGGGGTGACTTCCTATTACCCGCTGAAGAAAAGCAGTTCAGGGAGATGTTAAAAAGGCATGGAAAGGCGTTCGCATTCCAACCGGAGGAAATAGGGTGTGTGGATCCAGAAATTGTGGAGCCCATGGTTATATTCACTATCCCTCATATTCCATGGAACTTTAAGCCAATACCCATGCTTAGGGCTAGAATCCCTCAACTATTAGAACTTTTGAAAGAAAAGATAAGGATGGGTATCTTGGAACCATCGAACGCTCCTTACTCGAGTCAATGGTTCACTGTGTTAAAGAAAGATGGGCGACTCCGATTTATCCAAGATATGCAACCCGTGAATAAGGTAATAATCCAAAACTCGGGAGTAGGGCCAATTGTGGATGAGTTTGCTGAGATGTTTGCAGGAAGAGCTATATATTCAATAGGAGACCTTTATTCCGGGTATGATCAATTTCAACTTGCTATCAAAAGTCGAGATATAACTTCTATCAAGACACCTATAGGGTTAGTACGGATGTGCACCTTGCCGCAAGGAGCGACCAACTCAGTGGCGCATATGATGAATGGAATGAACAAGGTACTTTGTGATTTTATTCCTCATATTACAATGCCTTTTCTAGATGATGTTCCAATTAAGGGATGCAAGGAGGAAGAGAAGAACGAGGAATTGGACGAAAGTGGTTGCCGTCAATTCGTTGCTGATCATATCAAGGATTGTGAGAAGGTGCTATCAAGGATGGAAGAAGTGCATTTGACCTTATCAGGGGCGAAGTCAATATGTGGGGCAAAAGAGATATTAATAGTTGGTCATATGTGTGGCCCATATGGGAGAAAGCCATCCCCAACCAAGGTCAATGCAATTCAAAATATGCAAGAGGAATGTACATCCATCTCAGAAGTACGAAGGTTTTTGGGGGTATGTGTTTTTTACTGTAAATGGATTCCGCATTATGCCCATTTATCTGAACCTTTATATAGACTCCTAAGAAAAGGAGAGACATTTGAATGGAGTGAGGAGCATTCAGAGGCAATGAAGAAATTGAAGTACTACTTGGCACAAGCTCCACCATTAAAGCAACCAAACTACACCCGGCCCATATATCTCACAGTAGACTCTAGTCCCATTGGAATTGGATGGGTGATAAGCCAACAAGATAGGGAAGAAAGGTATCCAGTCCGATTCGGGGCAAAGGTTCTTAGTGGTCGACAAAGAAAATATGCACAGGTGAAAAGAGAGCTATGGGGGATAGTAACAGCTGTAAAGACAGACAGAGATTACTTAATTGGTGCTGAAGTAATAATAGAAACTGATTGTTTGCCTATTCTGGGTATCATAGCTAATTGTGATATTCCAGATCAAGCCATGTTAAGATGGTGTATCTATATTAGATCAATCAACCCTGAAGTTCGACATATCTCTGGGAATAGAAATGCAGTAGCAGATATGTTATCAAGAGCAAGGTATGAGGAAGAGGAGATTCCAGACTCGTACGATGAGGACAAAGAACAAACAGTCCTTACCACAAGCATTACTCGGGAAGGAGGAATGCAGTTTCTAGAAGAAGAGTATGAAGAAGAATTCAAGGAAATAGGGAAATACCTACAAACCCCTGACAAGTACAAAGGTCGATCTGGAAAAGAGTTCGCACAGTTTCGCAAGAAAGCCTATAAGTTCTTCCTGCATGAAGGATATCTATGGCGACATCCGAAAACCAAGACTGGAAACCCGCAAAGAGTAATAGGTTTTGAAGGGCAAAGAAAGGAGATAATCAGAGAGCTGCATGACAAAGAATGGGCTGGTCATCGAGGAGTGTGGGCCACTTTCAGTAAGATTAAAGAACGATTTTGGTGGCCTCGATACTATGAGCAAATAAAAAAGTATGTGGAAACTTGTCCCACTTGTCAATATTATTCAAATGTAAAATTTTGTGATGAATTACACCCAACATACTCACCGGGGGTGCATTACAAGTGGATGATAGATTTGGTAAAAATGCCACTTGGAGTAGGACAAAAGAGATACTTGGTTCTTGCTAGAGAAGATCTAACAAATCAAGTGGAAGGTCGTTCATTGAGAACAAAAGGGACATTAGGAGTATGTCAATTCATCTTGGAGGACATTGTTTGTAGATATGGATGTATCGGGAAGATAGTGGCAGATAGGGGAGAACTCAATTCTGCGGAAGCTCAAGATTTTTTCGACAAAATAGGAATTCGGCTTTCTTTGACAATGGCGTACAATCCAGAAGCTAATGGAAAGGTAGAAAGGGGACATGGGCCAATAGTCAAAGCTTTGGCAAAGGCATATAGAGGACGGGTTAGTGATTGGCCAAAAACCTTACCCTATGCACTATGGGCTGATAGGACAACTCACAGCACTGTTACTGGATATATGCCTGCAGAATTAATCACAGGACAGAAGCCAATAATGCCAATTGAAGAAAAGATAACTACATGGGCTGTGTTGCCTTGGGAATCAGAAATGAGTAGGGAAGATTTACTTGCGGTTCGAATACGACAACTTCAATCAAGGACAAAAGACATAGAAAAAGCAGCTACTAGATTGAAAAAGGCAAGAATCAAGAATAAGGACAGATTTGACAAGATGAAAAGAATACGACCAAGAAAAGTGCAAGAAGGAGATTGGGTATTAGTATATGATAATAGCCTAGATAATCAATACAGTACTATTCGAAAGTTTGCAAAAAGATGGTTTGGACCTTCTGAAGTTAGGAAAATAACAGATAAAGCCACATATTTCCTCAATGAATTAGATGGGACAGAAATTCGTATCCCAATTGCAGGAAAAAGGATTAAAATATTTAAAAGGAGGGAGTCATTAGAGCCTGAATTTTATGAAGAAGTAGAAGAACTAAAAGAATCGGAAGAAGTGTTGGACGAACTCTGCACAACCAATGTGCAGGTTCGGAGGGGGTGGGTGTCGTGAAGAATGTGCTTCACGATATAAAAATGAGCTTAAATGTTGTATTTAATAATATTTGAGAGACTTGAACCCACATCCTTATATATGATGTACAATGTACATACCACTAGGCTAGGCTATTTATTTGTAAAAGTGTGTAATAAATGTGCTTCATGATATAAGAATGAAGCTATATATTGTATTAAGTAAAATTGAGGGACTTGAACCCTCAACCTTGTATACCAAGCACCAACCATACACCACTAAGCTAGGTTAGTTATTTTAGAATGCATTTTTATCATTATAATTATCTCATATCTACTTTCATACATAGCCATCATTCATCACATGCAATGCATGTGCGCCAAATGGCGATCATGCATTACATGTAACTCATGCATTGCATGCATGCCATGCTCCCATTCATTACCATATGCATGGCAACACTTATATAAAGAGGGGCAAGGAAAACAAGAAAGGAATCAAGAGAGAGTGAGAAAATAATACAATCAATTAAAGAAGACTAGCTCATTGGGTGGAGAACCTCTCGTTTTGAAGTTGAGGTCGTGGTTCAAATCAAGGGTCGATAGAGAATGTGTTCAGTTTGTGAAAGAGGATTGTAAAGTTGGTAAAATATTATATTTTTAATATACATCATGTTTATATCATATACTCTTGTTCCTTGAATCATACTTTGTCTCAATCTTCTTTCTAGAATCATCTCTCTCTCTCTCTCGCACACACACACACATTACTCGTAACTCTTCTTCTTACTATCCTTAACCACTCTATCATCACCATACAAGCCTTATTAAAAGTTAAGTTTCTTCAACTCCCCTTAACCTTAGTCCCCGCGACTTCGCTGCACGAACCACAACTACCCCGACAACGCGAAATCCGGAACACGTGTCGAAGCGGATTTCGGATACCGTCTAAAACCGACCCGACTTGAGCTTGAGGGGGCGTGTTGAGAATCAAGCTCAACTTGGTCTAGTGTGTGAACTCACCTTGACAGTGAATAGACACTCCAACGGTCAAGAGTCACCACTATGTCACCACTTTGTATTCTAGCATTTAGTATGAGTCATAGAATCATATTCTATAACACATAACTTATGAGCTTTCACATTCCCTATGCTCCATGAGTCTTGTAGTTAATGAAGAGAGTGGGTGACTATATAACGCACCCTCCTCCCACTTTGTATAATGTTAAGTCTTTCTCCTTTGTTAATATAATCTACCTTGCGTATACTCTGTGTCTTACTCCTTGTCTCACTCACTCACTCTCTCTCTCATACACACACATAGTTCACACATAGTATTGGCATCGCGGTCTTGTAGAGGATGCAACAATCCATTGTGCCGTTCACATATCGTAGAACTCGCTTAGCGCAATCCAAGTGAGTATCACGTGGTGTTTGCATGAATTGGCTAAGGAAACCGACTAGATAACTGAGATCGGGTCGTGTGATCGTGAGGTAGATGAGACTCCCGATGAGTTGCCGATACTAAGTCGGCTCACACGCTTTGGTGCCGGAGTTCGCATCGAGTTTGAGATTGCGATTGAGCGGGGTTGCCACGGATTTGCACTCAACCAGTTGACGATGTAGTGCCGTTCAGAGATCATGATTCCGGCCGGAGTCCGAATTACCTCGATGCCGAGGAAGTAGTGGAGCTCCTTCATGTCCGTCATCTCGAACTTGTCGGAAAGGAGGGATTTGACCTTATTGATTTCGACGAGGTGCTCACCTCCAAGGACTAGGTCATCGACATATAAGATGATGATGATCGGACTTCCAGAATCGCTTTGTATGTAGAGGGAGTTGTCCGATTTTGACATACGGAAGCCGATTTGATGAAGATATTGCGTTATCTTCGAATGCCAAGCACGCAGTGCTTGCTTGAGGCCGTAGAGTGGCTTCTTGAGTCGACAAACATCTTTCGGATGGGTACTCGAGTTGAAGCCGGGTGGTTCGATCATGTACACCTCCTCTTCTAATTCGCCTTAAAGAAAGGCATTCTTGACGTCCATTTGATGGAGGTGCCACCCTTTCGCTGCGACAATCGCAAATACGGTCTGAACCGTCGTCATCTTTGCCACCGGAGCAATGGTCTCATCCTAGTCGATGCCATGCATCTGAGCGTATCCTTTCACTACGAGTCGAGCTTTGTAGCGGTTTACAGAGCCATCGACGTTATACTTCACCTTGTAGATCCATCTGCATCCGATCGCCTTTTTGTGTGGTGAGGTGGGAACGAGATCCCACGTATCGTTCTTCCGTAGTTCCTGCATCTCCTCGTTCATGGCTTCGATCCATCGCGGATCCTTGGCTGCTTCGGAGAATGTTTCCTGCTCGCGTACTGTCGCCACCTTCATCATAAAGGCATAGTGATATGCCGTGTAGTCATTGTAGCCAAATCGGCTAACCGTATTCTTTTCAAGGGTGGAGCGGCGGAGCTTTTAATTTGCAGAGATTAGGGCTTTCTTAGCTCTGATTGGTACGTCGAAGCCGCCGAACTCACTGTCGAGTGAGTGAGTCGATTCATCATCATCGAAGCGATCGTCTTCGTATTCCGCCATTTTCGTCTTGCCTTTGTCCATCTTCGGGCTAGGCCGTGATGTGCTTTGATCGCTCGGAGGCTCGTGTGTTCCGCTTAGTTGGGTCATGATCGGACTTTCTTCGAACATGTGCGTAAAATGATCTTCATCCTTTATCTCTTGTTCAGTGGATTCCGGATCGAGCGGAGCCGGAGTCGAAGTTGTCTCTACTGCGTACAAGGATGCGAACTCGTCAAAAACGACGTCTCGTCTTACTCGAGATTTTTGAGTTAAGGGGTTGTAGCACTTGTACCCCTTTTGCTCAAGTGAGTATCCTACGAGGATACATTTCTCCGACTTTGGGTCAGGCTTTTGACGCTTCTCGTCGGGGATGTGCACGAATGCTATCGCACTGAATATCCTGGTGTGCGATAAGTCCGGCTACTTTCCGAAGTATTTTTCGTGCGGAGTGAACTCGTGCACACCGAATGTTGTGCACCGGTTCATTAGGTAGACAACCGTATTTGCAGGTTCGGCCCAATATGACTTGGGCATATTCTTCTCGTTCATCATAGCCCGCGCTACCTCGAGGATGTGCCGATTTTTGCGCTTGGCTACCCCGTTTTGGTGCGGAGTGTGTCAGCAAGTGAATTCTCGCCGAATTCTTTCCTTCCGGAGATACGCCGTGAAATCGTCCAAGAAGTACTCCTTGCCGCCATCCGATCGAAAACAACGTACATGTGGGCCCGTGGCTTTCTCGACTTCATTCTTGAATATTTGGAAGTGTCCAAACACTTCTCTCTTTTGTCGCATCCGGTAGATCCAAGCATGCCTGGAGAAGTCGTCGATGAAGAGCACGTAATATCGGCATCCGCCGAATGTAGCCGTGTGCGCCGGTCCCCATATGTCAGAATGGACTACGTCGAGTTGTGTTCATACATTCCGCCACGATCTTCGTAGTCGGAGTTGTGCCCATACATTCTGCTATACTCTTCGTAGTCAGAATTGTGCGCGTAATTCGTGAGTTGTCGGCTTGTGGAAGCCGATTCACGCATCTTCTTTCGGCACTCTTCTTCGTGGTGGCCGAGCTTTCCGCAATATCCACATTTGCTTGCGTTTTGATAGCTCGGGCCGGAGTGGAAGCTCCCCCTTCTTGTGAAGGTTCCTCATTGGCTTCCGTTTTGCGGCCGAAATTGGGAGTTGTTATCGTAGGTTGGACCTCGTCCGCCTTGTCCTTGGCCGAATTGGCCTCTCGACCGTTCGCGTCCTCTTCCTCCGTTCGAGTGCGTGTAAAGCATGTGGCCTTCCGACTCATTGTTCCTTGTACACACGTGGTTTTCTTCAACCAATAGCATTGATTGGAGCTCGAGGAAGGAGGGAGATTTCTCCCGTGCTAGAACAGCGGTTCGCATCGCGCCGAACCGTGGTGCAAGGCCACCGAGGCATATTTGAACCATCTTATCATCATTGATATTTATGCTTATTGAGCCGAGTGAATCGCAAAGCTCCTTGATCTTCGAGGTGTATGTCGTAATGGACATTTCCCTTTGTTGAATGTTGTTCAACTCTTGGCGGAGTTGAAGCCTTCTTATGGTTGTGTTCGCCGCGAAAATCTTTCGACAAATGCCTTTGTTTGTCTTTGCTTGTGTTCCAAAGCTGACATGGCCTATATTCTTTCTTCCTCTAACAGTAATAAGGCTTCTTTCCGAATTTGTTCCGACTGCAGTTCATTTAATTCTTCAGTTGCTTGTATTCGGAGTGCCGGAATATGAAATTCTACTGGCATTACGGCTGCTAATCCGAAATCCATTCGCAAAGGAGTTGATTTAATAGATGTTTTATAAGACGTCTAATATGCCCATAAAGCACTCTGAAGCTTTTGATCCCAATTTGTACGATTTTCATTGACTATCTTTTTGAGTATTGTCTGCAGTGTTTTATTTGTCGATTCTGCTAATCCATTTGCTTGTGGATAGTAAGGAGTGCTCTTTTTATGAACCACTACGTAATATGTGGATAGCTCATTTGACGGGAACTCAACGCTCCTTATGCACGACGCTCGGCCACAACCGAGCTTAGAATCATACACAGAAAACAGGAAACGGGAAAAAAACACGACACAAAGGAGAGAGAAAAGGTACACAGGATGTTTACGTGGAAAACCCAAACTAAGGGAACTCAACGCTCCTTATGCACGACGCTCGGCCACAACCGAGCTTAGAATCATACACAGAAAACAGGAAACGGGAAAAAAACACGACACAAAGGAGAGAGAAAAGGTACACAGGATGTTTACGTGGAAAACCCAAACTAAGGGAAAAACCACGGCAACCCACAGGCTGCGAACTATCACTATGTTGGAATGTACAAATAGTGAGTTCACGGAGGCAACGACCTCGTGCTCACGATCTTCGCCACAGGCGGCGGTTACAACAGAGGCAGCGACCTCTTTCTCTCTCTCTCTCTCTGTACACTGTTACGTGCTCTCTCTTCTTCTTGCACCAACAAGAAAAACCACAACGTAAGTTTGCCCTAAGTCATATTTATACTAATATGACTTTTCGGCTATTTACAAATATAGCCTCGATGGGTTCTCAGAAACATATTTACAAATATGTCTCTTCGTCCGGTTCTCACCGGGTCTGTATCATCCGGCTCTCCATAGCCGGGTACTCCTCATCCGGTTCATACCGGGTCTGCACCATCCGGCTCTCCGTAGTCGGGTACTCCTCATCCGGTTCATATCGGGTCTGCACCATCCGGCTCCCCGTAGCCGGGTACTCCTCATCCGGTTCTGTTCTTCTCTCTTCCCATCCGGAGGGACCTGTCTCCCAACAAACTCCCCCTTCACTCAGGCATGGGGTGTCTTACCAGTCCGATTCTCTTCCGGCATGCCTCTAGCTTGTCGGGTATCAGCGCTTTGGTCTGCATATCTTCATCAGCGCGAACTCCTGGTCATCTACTCTTTCCCGGATCCATGGCACTTAACCATTTCAAGCTGTGGGTGTCTTCCTTCGCTTCTTCAAAGCTTTTTGGCTCCCCCTCATCGGTCAGCAGAACATGCTCTACATCCGGGAATCTCCGGGGGGCCCTTCTCTCTCTGAGAGGATATCTCCGACTCTAGGCTTCAGTGACCGGCTCATCCATCTGCTCTTCATCCGAATCCGATTTGGGGTCTTGGCCGGTTCCGGTTTCAGCTTCCTCTACTTCTTCTTCAGCCCGTTCGGTATCCTCACCATAACCGTCTAGTCCCTCGAGTCCTAACCGGTCTCTTGCCGGTTGGGTCGGCTCATCGTAGAGTCGATCCTTACCGTTCGACTCGGAGTTCATTATCTTCTTCTCCGACTCCCAGTCGGCGAGCGTCTTGTCCTCCATGAAGATAATATCTCGGCTCTGGAATACCTTCTTGTCGACCAGGTCCCACACTCGGTAGCCGAACTCATCGTCACCGTAACCGAGGAATATGCATGGCCCGGTCTTTGGATCTAACTTTCCTCTCTGGTCCTTAGCTATATGCACGTACGCGAGACACCCGAACACCTTCAGATGCCGGTAGGATACTTCCTTACCGGTCCACACTCTCTGTGGCGTGTCTCCGTCCAAGGGTACTGAGGGTGATCTATTTATCACATATGTCGCTGTCGACAGTGCCTCAACCCAAAACTTCTTGGGTAGTCTTGCATACGCTAGCATACTCCGGACCCTCTCCATTATGGTCTGGTTCATCCTCTCGGCCAGTCCGTTTAGTGCCGGCGTCTTTGGCACAGTAAATTCGAGCCGGATTCCCTTCGAGCGGCAGTACTCCTCGAACTGCCCCCGGTATTCTCCTCCGTTATCTGCTCGAACCACCTTTAGCTTCCGGCCGGTTTCTCATTCCACTCTCGCGTGGAGCTCTTTGAAGACGGATAGCACCTGATCCTTCGTCTTCAACGGTGTGGCCCACAGCTTCCGGCTGTGGTCATCTATGAACGTCACGAAGAACTGCGCTCCGGCATGTGACTTTGTGTCTACTTGACACACATCCGTATGCACCAACTCCAATGGTGCATTACGTCTCATCGGTGGCCTTGGTTGGAAGGAGGTCCGGTTTTGCTTACCGTCCAGACAATCAGTGCACTTCTCCATGTGCACGTTCTTCACTGGAATGAGGTTGTCATCTGCACGCCTCTTCATCCCCTTCTCGCTCATGTGACACAGCCTCTTGTGCCACCGCTCACCGGTAGTGTCGGATGCCACGTTCACTTCTTCCGGACATAATCGGGCATTCATCAGGTACAATGTGTGGACCTTCCGGGCCCGAGCCACAATCAGACTCCCTTTGCTGAACTTCATGACACCGTTCCGGATGCTACCCGTGTAGCCTTCATCATCTAGCCGACCGGCTGATATCAGGTTCAGACGAACCTCCGGAACGTGTCGGACATCCTTCAGCAGCAACTTGCATCCGGTTGGTGTTGTCAGCCACACATCTCCTATGCCGACAATTCGGCATGTACCTTCATTCCCCATCCGGACACAGCCGTGATCACCGGCTGCGTAGAATGAGAAGCATTTTCGGTCTGGGGTAAGGTGGAACGACGCTCCGGAGTCGACCACCCAGGTCATCTCGTCGCCGGCAAGGTTTATCTCACTCTCCTCGGTGATGAGCATCAACTCTTCTTCACTTGCCGCGATTGTCGTCGTTCCCTTTCGGTCCGGCCCCCTCCAGTCTTTACCGTTCTGGTCCGGGGTCCGCTTCGAATCGGTACTGTCGGTTTCCTTGTCTTTTCGGAAATGCCGACAGTTCTTTTGGAAGTGACCCGGCTTGCCCCAATAGAAGCAAGTAGGCCTCCCCCTTGACTTTGACCGTGTCCCCGACTTCTCCCGGTTCTGGGGACTCCGGTTTTTGTGTCTTCCGCGTTCCGATTCGGTAAGGAGCGCTTTGGATTCGGAGCTCGTATCTTTATCTTTCCGACGCGCCTCCTCATCCAGCAAGCTCAACTTCACTCTTGCTAGGGATAACCGTTTTCCTTCCGGCCCGGCGTTGCCCAAAGTGACAACCAACGTCTCCCAGCTATCCGGGAGGGAACTGAGTAGGAGTAGCGCTAGTACCTAATCGGCGAGAGGTACTTCCAATGAAGTTGCCTGGTGGATCAGCCCCTGGAAAGCATTCATTTGCTCCGCCATGCTGGAGCCATCTTGGTACCGGAGTCTTACTAGCTTCCGGAATTCCGAAACCTGATTAACAGCATTTTTGTTTTGAAACATTATGCCGATCTTCTCCCAGAGCTCATGAGCCTTGCTCTCTTCATTGAAGTTGTTGTACAAGCTCATGTCGATGAAGCACCGTATATACGCCGTTCTCTTCATGTGCATCACCTCCCATATCGTGGCATCGATTTTGTCCGGTCTCTTGTCCCCAAACTGAACCGGCAACCAAAGATCTTTTACCACGAGCATATCCCTCATCTTCGACTTCCACACTGAATAGTTGGAGCCGGTGAGCTTGAACATGCCGCCCAACGATTCGTCCATTTTCTGTGTCGTTTCGCTCTGATACCACTTGACGGGAACTCAACGCTCCTTATGCACGACGCTCGGCCACAACCGAGCTTAGAATCAGACACAGAAAATAGGAAACGGGAAAAAGCCACGACACAAAGGAGAGAAAAGGTACACAGGATGTTTACGTGGAAAACCCAAACTAAGGTAAAAACCACAGCAACCCACAGGCTGCGAAGGGACTTGTCTCCCAACATCATTTACAATTTTATTAATAAACTGTGTACCTTGATCACTTACTAATTCTATCAGACACCCAAATCGACACCATATATTTTCGTACAAAACTTTTGTTGTTGATGCTGTCGTATTGTCCCAGAGAGGTTTAGCTTCTACCCACTTTGTACAGTAATCTGTGGCGACTATAATGTAACGATTACCTGTGCGTATGGCTGCTGGTTTAAATGGACCGACAAAATCTAATCCCCATTTTTGAAATGGCTCCAAAGGCAAAACGGGTTGGAAAGGCATTCTTTCCTTTTATGTGGGTTGCCCCAGTCTTTGACATAAATCACATTTTCGACAATAGTCCACTGCATCGTTCATTACTGTCGGCCACCATAAGCCACTGTTTCATATTTTTCAGGCTGTAGTTTCTCCGACATAATGACCACCTGCAATACCACAATGAGATTCTTGCAGAATTATCAATCTCTCAATTTGTTGTATTGTCCTTCTCCAAATTCCGTTTGCCCCTTTATGATAGAGAGTATCGTTCAGAAAACAAAAATTCCAACTTCGAACGGCTAACCTTTTCCTTTCATCCGCCGATAGATGCTCGGGTAGTAGCCCTGTTGTAAGAAAGATTGTCATCTCAGAGATCCAAGCATCCTTGCTTTCCTCATTTATTTCTTGTACCCGTACTACTTCCACTCGAAAGAGTTGTCCATCCGGAAAATCATCTGGCACACCTATGTCTTCTTCTCCTAACTCTAGTCGGCTAAGATAATCAGCAATCACATGTTGTAAAATGTCAAACTCAAATTCTTGCAGTAGTAATGTCCATCGTGCTAGCTTACCAGTTAATTCTTGTTTAGAGACCAAATAGAGAAGAGCAGAATGATCGACATGGAATGTAAATTTCTTACCCAAAAGGTAGTGGCGAAATTTATTGATACTATAAATCATTCCTAACGCTTCCCTCTCGGTTGTTGAATAATTTCTTTCCGCTATCGAGAGTTTCCGACTAGCGTAATACACTGGTCTATACCAGTTTGGTTCAGATAACTGCATAAGTGCACTACCGATTGCTATATCAGATGCATCAACGAACACATGGAAGGGTTTATTCCAGTTAGGCGGTTGAACCACCAGAACATTAGATAGCATTTTCTTGAGACACTCATACGGGTCTTGTTCCACACCTGTCCATTGAAAAGGAACTTTATGCACCGCTGTGTGTAGAGGAATGGCAACATCTGCCAGATATCTAATCATCCTGCTATGCCATGTAATCTGCCCCAAGAACCGACTAAGGCCCTTAGCGTTTGTAGGTGATGGTGCTTCTAATATGGTCCTGACCTTGTCTAGGTCAACTACAATTCCTTCTTGGCCGACAATATGGCATAATAGTGCCCCACTAGTAACTCCAAACGCGCATTTTTCCGGATTCAAGCTGAGCCGACCTTCCGACATTGCTCCAAACATAGTCGTAAATGTTCGAAATGTTCCGCTTTCCGGCTATACACGGCGAAATCATTCAGGAAAACTTGCATAAATGCGGGAATGTATTCCGCAAAGATTTCCTGTATAACCCTTTGAAATGTGGGCGGAGCTGTTTTTAATCCGAACATAATTACTACTACCACAAAGACTCCCCATTCAGTAATGAAGGCTATCTTTTCTTGATCCTTCGGATGCATCCTTACCTGATTATATCCACTAAATCCATCCAGGAAACTATACATTTCATGACCAGTGACTGCATCCAATATCCCATCCATAAACGGTAATGGAAATGCGTCTGTTACTGTTGCTACATTTAGTTTCTGATAGTCTACGCATACTTGAAATTTTCCATTCTTTTTCGAAACAACTACAATTGGACTTAGCCATGTAGCTTTTTTAACCGGTCGAATAAACCCTACCTTCAAAAGTTTATCTATTTCCTCTTTAACTTTAATTGCATAATTAGGATTTAAACGATACCTGCGTTGTTGAACTGGTTTCACATTTTTATGCAAGTTAATTTGGTGTTGGCAGAAAGCCGGATCTAGCCCTTTCATGTCTTCAAAAGACCAAGCAAAAACATCTTTATATTGCTTTAGTAACCCAAGTAACCTTTGTTTATCCGCCACTCTCATATCTTTATTTAGCCACCAACATTGTTTCTGGTTCAAACCCCTTATCATCTTCTGCCAAATTTACTTCCTCCAATGCCGAAGCCTGAACCCGTTGAGATACCTTCATTTCTCTTTTGGTAGCTTCATGCTGCATTCGGATTTCTTTCATTGTTTGGTCATCTAATGGTAATTCCTCTTGTGAATCCATGTACGGTGTCAGGGTTTGTAATCTGTCTACTTCGAACAAAGGGATAATTTTTGGGTTATCATTAAAATAATGATTCTCTTCGACCTCATCTAGTCCTTCCATCATATTTACGGCCTCCGTATGAATTGGCAAACATTGTTTGCTTGTCGTAATCTTATTCTGAGTAGTCTTGCCTTTCCGGAATGTTAATAAATTCTTATTCCAATTTTGCTTAATATTAGCAGTTTTTAACCATGGTCGACCTAAGAGCAAAGGATATGCTCCAAGAGTTTCCAAATGAAGCACCACTGCTGATATTTGAAAAGTGTGACCTCCTAATACGACATCCAACTGCCGGAGTAACCCGATTGGTCGTACCGTACTAGTATCAGCCATCCTTAGCCAAAATGGACATGCTTCCCATTTGGTAATGCCAAGCCTATCACAAGTATTTCTATTAATTACATTCACACCTGAGCCGCCATCAACAATAACACCTTCTATTTCTTGCCCATGGATTATTGTTCAGAGACAAGCTCAACATCGACTGGATCGGCTGAAGAAGCCGAGGACCGGATCGGTTGGGACCGATCGGTTAGGCCGAGTGCGTAAACCGGTACGCAGACCGGTGCGTAGGTAGGGCCGGATCGGTGCGGAAACAAGGAGGCCGTTAAGAAAGATATTCCGTGAGGAATATATTTGGGAGTTAGTGTAGGAGCTCTCAATGAGCATTGAAGTACTGTCAGTACTTCGGTCAGTCCTTCTAGGACTTGTATAAAAGTGTTCATTGAACACACATATGTATAGAGTGTGGTGAATAGAGATTGTTTTTTGTTGAATATAGTTCTTGTGTTCTCTCTCTCTCACTGTCTCTGTCTCTCCCGAGTATACTGCGTAAGCTCAAGCTCTCCATTAAACCTGAGTGTTCTTCCTTCTGTTCGGTCTTCATACTTGCTTCCGCACGCTACTTTCTACATGGTATCAGAGCACGAGGGTTGAGAACCTCTCTACAGCCGACACAGCTTGACGAAGAAGAACAAGAAGAACGATGGATAGAGGCATGGCGAGCTCGCTTCCAACAAAGAAGCTCGACAGAACCAACTACGCATCTTGGTCCTACAAGATGCACTAGTACCTGCTCGGGCACGGCTACTGGAGTTATGTCGAAGGAGCTAATGACGCGGCACCCAAATCGACACACAGAGACTTCCCGTTGTGGGAGCAATCGGCGAGCAGGGTATTATACTGCTTCGCGTCGTGTGTGGGACAACAGCTATTGAGCTATGTTCGGGATGCAAAGACGCCGAAGGGTGCGTGGGAAAATTTGAAGAAGATTTTCGCCGCGAGCACCACAGCCATGGAGGTTCAGCTCCGATAGGAGTTGAGCAACCTACGACAACGCGACTTGTCGGTGGTGGACTATACCTCGAAGACCAAGGATATCTGCGACTCCCTCGCCTCCATAGAGGTGAACATCGAGGAGAGTGAGATGGTTCAGATCTGTCTCAGAGGTTTGGCGTCGATGTCCGGAGCGTTCCGAACGGCTGTGTGTACCCGGGAGAATACGCCGTCCTTTTTCGACTTACAGTCAATGCTCCTGGTAGAGGAGAACCATGCGGGTGCGTCTACAAGAACGCACACCGACAACAGAATGTTGTACACGGAGGGAGATAGGCCCCGTGGACATGGAGGACGAGGCGAGTCGGCGCGCAATGGAGGCGGCCGACGAGATCAAGGAAGAAGGCAACGAGGTGATGCCGACAGCAACTCCGGACCCTCCGGAAACAGGGGGAGTCGAAGCAATGAGACCGGCAAGGGAAGGCCATCGCGGAGTGTTGGTACTGTGGCAAGAAAGGCCACAGGGAAACTGAGTGCTGGAAGAAGCGTGCCGAGTCGGAGAGAACCGGTTCCGGAAACGGCTCCGGACATACCGACAAGGGAAATCGGCAGCGATCACACTACGCCAAAGACTCCGGGAGAGCCGGAGAAGGGTCTGCCTTCGTGACGAGACACGAAGCAAACTCAATGAAACGAACCACCCCAAGATCGGACGAGGTGTGGTACGTAGACTCCGGCGCGTCAAACCACATGACAAGCCATAAGGAGTGGTTCTCGTACCTTGAAAAACCGATACAACCTAGAGTAGTCGCAACTGGAGACGACACTCCGCATCCGATCGCGAATGTCGGAGAAATTCCCCTTAGCCATGTCGGGCAAAAAGGGAAACTCATGAACGTGCTGCACGTTCCGACAATCACGAAGAACTTGGTCTCGGTCGGACAGATCGTCGACCAAGGGATGGAGGTTCAGTTTACACACCTCGGGTGCTTCATTGAGGAAGAAGACCGTGTGATTGCGCAAGGGCGCAGAGATGGGAGGATGTTCATCCTCGACTCCACTGACGGTGGCACCACAATGTTCGCAAAGGGACAAAAAGCCGAGTCGGACATCGACTTGTGGCACAAGCGGATAGGCCACGTTGTCGTGCCTTTCGGCTCCGGATCGTTTGCGTGAGTCGGGTGGGAACCACCGGGGTTTTGGACTAGGAGGAGGAAGAATTTGAGGCTAATCTAGTTATGAATATGAATAGATTATAAGAAAGAGATATAGAAACTTGTGAATCCCACAAGTATAATTGTTTTAGTTTATCTAAATCGTAGTAATAAATTGAAATAATTTAGAATAGATTAGAGTAGATTGAGAAAAGAGATCAAACCTTGTGAATCCCACAAGTATTACATTAATCAATATTTATGTAAGAATATGAATTTAGATTGAAAGAGATAGATTATCTTAAACTTCGTGAATCCCACGAGTATATTTTATTGATTGTTGGTGTTTTAGGAAATATATCCAATTTCCCAAATATTTTTCACACACAATTACATTGTGCTCCCCATCCTTATGTAGTGATGGGAGAGACTAAGCATAGCTACATGCTTTTTTTTCTAATATGTTCATGCACACTAAATGTGCATGTGATGCTTTTCTAATCCTTGCTTTTATTTGCTAAATATAGTGCTCATGCACGCTAGATGTGCATGAGTCACTTTTTAGTCGCTTGCGTTTTTCTATAAAATATTCACGCACTCTAAAAATACATGATTTACCTTTTAATAAAGGTAGGCGCAAATAAAGCACTTATAGTTATTAAATCTATTTATAGAACACTAAATATAAGGTAGCATAATGGTAAAGTTGATATTTGGCTACGTGGAGGTACAAGGTTCGAATCTTGCCCTATGCACGTGATAAATATCTTGATATTCTTATTTTATTTATTGGTGATAAATATCTTGATATTCTTATTTTATTTATTTATATGTAATTAAATCGGTTATATTATTTTTACTTTTTCACGTAGTGTACGAAATACACTACGACACTCACCCCCTCCGAACCCGCACATCCTTCGGTATGTGCCGAAGTTGCCGATGCTCGTTGTCTCCCCTTCATCCTCCGTTTGTCCCGCTATGTCAACTTTGTCTCTCCATTTTGAGTAGACCCATTCTTTCCACCCGAACCATTGTCGCCATCCGATCCACCATATTCTTTGTTCTGTCTCGTCATATTCTTGGCCCTTGTCATTCGTGGTAGTGTCTTTTACTGGCCTCTTTCTTGTCTTCATCAACCTTGACTTTTTTCCGGATCGCTCTCGTCCGATCAACTTTCGGTTTGATCGGCTTCCGATCGGATTCGTATTCGGCCGAATCGGAATCGGTTGTTCGGTTTCGATTGAGTCGGTCTCCTTCCGGCCCGGTTTCGATCTATCGGTTTCGGTTTTGGTTGGCTTTCTTTTCCTCGTTTTCACCAGCCTCGACCGGTCCAACCTCCAGTTGAGTCGGATTAGCTTCTTTTTGGATCGGTCTCGTCCGATCGGCTTTCGGCTAGGTTGGCTTCCATCCATATTCACGTTCGGCCAAGTCAGACTCAATCGATCGGTTTTGACCGAGTCGACCCCTTTTCGGGTCGGCTTTCTTTCGGATCGGAATCCCGTCCGGATCACCTTCCATCCAAACCGGCTTCCGACTTTACCTTTCTTGCTGCCACCTCCCGTCTCTCCGGTCTCACGTTGGTTCTCGGACACAACTGCCGAAGTCTCTAGAATTAGTGGGTAGGAATCCTCGGTATTATCATCCTCCATTGTTTCACCCATAGCCATATTCTCGGCTATCTCTCCGTCGTATGCATCGACTTTGACCTTTGTTTTCTCTCCGCCACCTTCCGTCTCTTCGGTCTCACGTTGCCTTTCGAACGCAACCGCCGGAGTCTCTAGAATCAGTGGTGGGGAAGTCTCGATATGGCAATCCGCCATTGATTCGTCCATAGCCACCTCCGATTCGATTTCGTCTTTTGTGGCTACCTCCTTAATCACATCCGCTTCACACTCTTTATCTGCATTAATTATGCAAACATCTATTATGCTTACCCCTTTTTGACCCGATGTCTCGGGCACTTGTATCCCGAAATTTCCTTCTACACTTGAATTATCGGCCTTATCCTTCGCCATCGTTCTTTCACAAGACGAGTGGGTGTCTTGTTCCACTCTTTCTCCCGTGGTACCATCATGTTGTATTTCGGCCTTCATATTGGCTTCATCGTTTTTCCTCAATCGACCATCCTTCATGGGCCATGTCGTTGTTGACGAGATTCTCAGCTTCCTTTCATCATGTCTTCGGCATACCCTTTCGACTTTGGCCCAATCCTCGGTAAGGCCGTTCGCACCGTCATCATCTTCGAGTTCGATCCCAATGTCCATCCTTTCTTTCCGATCGATCGATCTTACGAACATTAAGACTTTATCTTCTCCCACCAACCGTTGTTCCCGCTCCGAGAGTCGAGCAAAACGATTCTCGAACTCTAGGAATGCTTGTGTTGCACTTCGGTGGGTCTTCTCCGATGCCACCCATTCGTCGAATTCTCGCCGATCTTTTCCCTTTGATCTCTTGTAATCATATGCCTCTCGTAAAGCTTCTTCGAAGGACCCCCATGTTGGATTTTGTTGCCGTATCTTGTAGATTCTTTCTTGTAACTCATCCGTGGCTACCCGATTGAAGGATGTCACTTGCAATCCTTCCGGTATCCCACATCGTATCATCTCCGCCTTGTAGTCATGTAGATAGCGTGACACATCGTTTCCGTTGAATTGTCCGTTTCGTTGTACGAGCCGCTTTACTGCCCCCGTGATCTCCGACATCACTCGTTGTTCTTGTAGCATCCGCTCGAACATCATCATCATCGTTATGCTCATTGCCTCTTGTTGATTCTCCAGCTCCTTGCCACCCGCCTTCACGTCGGGTTCACCAACTGTGTCGTCTTTCGGCCGAATTCTCTTCCTTTCGGTTCGGCTTTCTTTCGGGTCGACTTTCGGTCGAATCCTCTTTTACCCGGTTCGGCTTTCTTTCGGATCGGAATCCTGTCCGGATCACCTTCCATCCGAACCGGCTTCCGACTTTACCTTTCTTGTCGCCACCTCCTGTCTCTCCGGTCTCACGTTGGTTCTCGGACACAACCGCCGAAGTCTCTAGGATTAGTGGGTACGAATCCTCGGTATTATCATCCTCCGTTGTTTCACCCATAGCCATATTCTCGGCTATCTCTCCGTCGTATGCATCGACTTCGACCTTTGTTTTCTCTCCGCCACCTTCCGTCTCTTCGGTCTCACGTTGCCTTTCGAACGCAACCGCCGGAGTCTCTAGAATCAGTGGTGGGGAAGTCTCGATATGGCCATCCGTCGTTGATTCGTCCATAGCCACCTTCGATTCGATGTCATCTTTCGTGGCGACCTCCTCAATCAAGTCCTCTTTGCTCTCTTTCACTGCATCAATTATGCAAACATCTATTATGCTTACCCCTTTTTGACCCGATGTCTCGGGCACTTGTATCCCGAAATTTCCTTCTACTCTTGAATTATCGGCCTTATCCTTCGCCATCGTTCTTTCACAAGACAAGAGGGTAGCTTGTTTTACACCCTCTTCCGTCGCACCATCATGTTGTATTTCGGCCTTCATATCGGCTCCATCGTTTGTCTTCAATCGACCATCCTTCATCGGCCATGTTGTTGACAAGATTCTCATCTTCCTCTCATCATGTCTCCGGCATACCCTTTGGACTTCGGCCCAATCTTCGGTAAGACCATTCGCACCGTCATAGTCTTCGAGTTCAATCCCGATGTCCTTCCTTTCTTTCCGATCAATCGATCTTACGAACATTAGGACTTTGTCCTCCCCCACCAACCGTTGTTCCCGCTCCGAGAGTTGAGCAAGACGATGCTCGAACTCTAGGAACGCTTGCGTTGCACTTCGGTGAGTCTTCTCCGACGCCACCCATTCGTCGAATTCTCGTCGATCTCGTCCCGTCCATCTCTCATAGTCATATGCCTCCCGTAAAGCTTCTTCAAAGGACTCCCATGTCGAGTTTTGTTGTTGTATCTTGTGGATTCTCTCTTGTAGTTCGTCCGAGGCCACCCGACTAAAGGATATCACTTGCAATCCTTCCGGTATCCGATATTGCATCATCTCCGCCTTATATTCACGTAGGTAGCGTGACACACCCTTACCGTTGAATTCCCCGTTTCGTCGCAGAAGCCGCTCTACTGCCGCCTTCATCTCCGACATCGCACGTTGTTCTTGTAGCATCCGCTCGAACATCATCATCATCGTTATGCTCATTGCCTCTTGTTGATTCTCCATCTCCTTGCCACCCGCCTTCACGTCGGGTTCACCAACTGTGTCGTGCCTTTCGGCTCCGGATCGTTTGCGTGAGTCGGGTGGGAACCACCGGGGTTTTGGACTAGGAGGAGGAAGAATTTGAGGCTAATCTAGTTATGAATATGAATAGATTATAAGAAAGAGATATAGAAACTTGTGAATCCCACAAGTATAATTGTTTTAGTTTATCTAAATCGTAGTAATAAATTGAAATAATTTAGAATAGATTAGAGTAGATTGAGAAAAGAGATCAAACCTTGTGAATCCCACAAGTATTACATTAATCAATATTTATGTAAGAATATGAATTTAGATTGAAAGAGATAGATTATCTTAAACTTCGTGAATCCCACGAGTATATTTTATTGATTGTTGGTGTTTTAGGAAATATATCCAATTTCCCAAATATTTTTCACACACAATTACATTGTGCTCCCCATCCTTATGTAGTGATGGGAGAGACTAAGCATAGCTACATGCTTTTTTTTCTAATATGTTCATGCACACTAAATGTGCATGTGATGCTTTTCTAATCCTTGCTTTTATTTGCTAAATATAGTGCTCATGCACGCTAGATGTGCATGAGTCACTTTTTAGTCGCTTGCGTTTTTCTATAAAATATTCACGCACTCTAAAAATACATGATTTACCTTTTAATAAAGGTAGGCGCAAATAAAGCACTTATAGTTATTAAATCTATTTATAGAACACTAAATATAAGGTAGCATAATGGTAAAGTTGATATTTGGCTACGTGGAGGTACAAGGTTCGAATCTTGCCCTATGCACGTGATAAATATCTTGATATTCTTATTTTATTTATTGGTGATAAATATCTTGATATTCTTATTTTATTTATTTATATGTAATTAAATCGGTTATATTATTTTTACTTTTTCACGTAGTGTACGAAATACACTACGACAACGTCAACAACCAGCGGCTTCAAGATCTGCAATCGAAACAGGTAGTGTTCGGATTGCCCAAGTTTAGTGGCCGAAAGGCACAAATTTGTGAAGCCTGCCAGCTCGGGAAGCAACACCGACTTCCTTTCCCCAACGAGCGAAACCGGAGCTGGAACAAGCTCGACCTTATACACTCCGATGTGTGGGGGGCGGCACAAAACGTTAGTCTTGGCGGGAGCCGATATTTCGTCTCCTTCATCGACGACCACACGCGGCACACGTGGATCTACCTCATTGAAAGGAACAGCAAAGTCTTCGACTGTTTCCGGGACCTCAAAGGGTTCGTGGAAACGGAAACGGGACGGAAGATCAAGTGCCTGCGGTCGGATGGTGGGAAAGAGTACTTTTCTAGTCAATTCAACGGTTATCTACAACAAATGGGAATTCGGCGCGAATTGAGTTGTAGATACACGCCGGAGCAGAACAGCGTGGCCGAGAGGAAGAATCGGTCAGTTGTTGAAGCGGCACGGGCAATGCTGGAGGAGAAGAGCTTGCCCAAGTTCTACTGGGCCGAGGCGGTAAGGACCGCGGTATACATCCAGAACCGGATTGGAGACAAAGTGTCGGCGCACGAGCTATATTTCGGAACGAAGCTGAACTTGCGACACGTGAGGGTGTTCGGTAGCATTGCGTATGTGCATGTACCGAAGGAGAAAAGGAGGAAGCTGGACGCAAAGGCCGAGAAATGCATCTTGGTCGGTTACTCGGACGAGCAGAAGGGTTATAAGTGCTATAACCCTCGCACCAAACAAGCGTGTGTTAGCCACGACGTTGTGTTTGACGAGTCCTCATCCTGGTACCAGCCCCCGACTCCGAACCCCGACTCCAATCCGAGTTCTGACGATGAGGTCAACAAGGCCGAGATGCCTCCGGATGAGCCCGAAATCGAGACCCGTGAAGAGAGTCCGATTTCATTCCGGTTAAGTGGACCGATTGGACGATTGAGTCGGTACGACCAGTCCGATGAAGAGCCGGCGAGTAGTGGAGACTCGGTCGTGCATTCCCCGCGCAGGAAGCCGAGGAGACGGCTAACACGCAAAGAGAGAGGGAAGAAGAAGGTGTCGGATTCCGGCACGAATAGGAACGAGTAAGACCGATGCGAGTCCGACTCCGAGGGAACCGGTGACGGGTCTTTAAAGGTGAAGACCGCGTCGACCGAGAAGGCCTCGACATCGGCTAATGTGAGATTACGCCGATCTACCCGCCGGAAGAATCTTGTTTTGCAGTTTGGATACAACGAGTACATGGCGCATCATTATGCGTACATGACCCGTGTAGCAGAAGCGTGTGAGCTGGAGAGCTACGTAGAAGCGGCTAAAGACGCGAATTGGCGTGCCGCGATGGAGGAAGAGTTGCAGGCATTGGCGGAGAATGAAACCTGGGACCTGGTTGACGCACCAACAGGGGTAAAACCGATCGGGTGTAGGTGGGTGTACAAAGTCAAGTACAACACCGAGGGCTCCGTTAACCGATACAAGGCTCGGCTAGTGGCAAAGGGCTACGCGCAGAAACACGACATCGACTACAATGAGACGTTTGCGCCGGTCGCGAAAATGATGACCGTCTGTGTTTTGCTGGCAGTAGCTGCGGCGAAGGGGTGGCACTTACATCAGATGGATGTAAAGAATGCGTTCCTGCAAGGTGACCTTGAGGAACAGGTGTACATGGTACAACCCCCCGGATTTCACTCCTGAACGAACTCCTCGGCAATATGCCGACTGAAGAAGTCCCTTTACGGACTGAAGCAAGCCCCGCGTGCCTAGAACGCGAAGATCACGCAACAACTGCGTCGGATGGGCTTCGTCACGACAAAATCAGACTCTTCCCTGTTCATCCGGAAAGGTTGACTCGGACCGATTAGTATTTTACTGTATGTTGATGACTTCGTCATCACCGGCGCTGACCTAGGTGAAATCGACCGCGTGAAGCTTCAACTTGCGGCATCGTTCGACATGAAGGATCTGGGGGACCTTCATTACTTCCTCAGGATCTAAGTGATCCGTACCCCCGAAGGCATATTGATCAGCCAACGTCATTACGTGCTGGGTATGCTCTTCAAATTCGGGATGGCTGATTGTAAGTCTGTCTCGACTCCTCTAGACAGAACCATCAAGCTTTGTCCCGATACGGGAAAGGTATGCGACTTGACGATGTTCCGACCAATTGTCGGAAGACTCATATACTTGACCATCACCCGACCCGACCTCAGTTACCCGGTCGGGGTGATTAGTCTGTTCATGGCGCGACCTACCGAGGAGCACCTTCAGTTTGTGCAACGCGTACTGTGGTACGTAAGCGGCACTAAGGACCGCAGACTGCTATATCGGACCGGTGCAGCCGTGCAGTTAGTCGGCTACACCGATGTTGATTGGGCTGGCAACGCCGCCGATCGCCGATCCACGTCTAGATACGCGTTCTCCCTCGGGAGTGCTGCGATCGCGTGGAGCAGTAAGAAGCAGCTGATAGTTGCACTGTCGAGCACGAAAGTTGAGTACCGAGGAGAGGCTGTCGCGACATGCGAAGCCATATGGTTGAAGCGGCTACTTACGAACCTGCAAGAGGAGGTGTCAGATCCGACGACGATCTACTGCAACAACCTCAGCAGCATCCAGCTCGCGAAAAACCCCGTTTTCCACGCATGGACCAAGCACATTGAGGTGCATTACCATTTCGTCCGTGAGCGTGTCCTTTCCGGTGAAGTCGATCTTCAGTAGGTTCCGACAGATCGGCAGACTGCCGACAGCTTCACCAAGCCTCTTGGTCTGGACAAGTTGCGGCAATTCTCCGGTGCGCTCGAATTGCGTCACCTCGACGTGCCAAACTTGAGGGGTAGAACAATCCCGAACGACCAAGCAAGGCAGCAGGAAAGGAGCGGAGACCGCGACACCGAGTCGGTTGACTCGGTTGTTGACTCGGTTGTCGAGTTCGACTTCAGATCGGCTGAAGAAGGGGACAGAAGGGGAGCAGCCGAAGGAGAGAGCCGAAGCCAACCACACATGGGGAAGATGACGCCATCGAGGGCGAGAAGACCGAAGACGAGTTGGAGACACCCAACTCAGATGAGAGCGAAAACCAATCGGAGGTGGCCGAGTCGGTTCGGATGTTTGATTCAAATACGCTGAATCAACCAAGGCCCATGGGGAAGAAAAGGCAGCAGGAGAAGCGTCAACACCGCAACAGCAGAAGAGCTAATAAGGGCCACATGAGCAGACAAGCCGACCGGAAGGGTCGAAGCCAGGAGGAACCGGAGTTGTGAGCCCGAAGATCCCGAAGAGCCTCAAGTTGAGTTTGAAGGGGAGTGTTGAGAGACAAGCTCAACATCGGCCGGATCGGCTGAAGAAGCCGAGGACCGGATCAGTTGGGACCGATCGGTTAGGCCGAGTGCGTAAACCGGTACGTAGGTAGGGCCGGATCGGTGTGGAAACTAGGAGGCCGTTAAGAAAGATATTCCATGAGGAATATATTTGGGAGTTAGTGTAGGAGCTCTCAATGAGCATTGAAGTACTGTCAGTACTTCGGTCAGTCCTTCTAGGACTTGTATAAAAGTGTTCATTGAACACACATATGTATAGAGTGTGGTGAATAGAGATTGTTTTTGTTGAATATAGTTCTTGTGTTCTCTCTCTCTCATTGTCTCTATCTCTCCCGAGTATACTGCGTAAGCTCAAGCTCTCCATTAAACCTGAGTGTTCTTCCTTCTGTTCGGTCTTCATACTTGCTTCCGCACGCTACTTTTTACAATTATGACCTTAATAGAAGGATTTTTTTCATCCATAATTGAAGGATTATTACTTGGCTGATTACAGTGAACGTCTACCTGTTCCGTCCCTTTTTGGGCAATTAACGTCACCACTTTCTCTGTAAACCTAGGAACTAATTTGAGTAATCCCGTCAAAGGTAATGATACTTGGCAATCCGCCAAAATTTTCCAAGTTTCTTCTTGTTCTGGTACGGCCATAACTCTAAGCAATTCATTAGCTTGATTAATCTCATTATCTTGGAGCATTCGGGAGACATTGTTTTTATTCACTTCTTCTACCCATTCCTTGGCTGCATTCCGAACAGCTTCTTGAATTTCCCACTCTGATTGTTTACTTTTACATCTGGTGGTCACTTGTTGAATTTCCGGCATGACCATGTGCACAACCGGTGTTTTTCCTTTTCCTTTAGACGGACATTGATTTGCATAATGTCCCGCATGTCGGCAAATATAGCAGGTAGGAACAAAGTTCCACTCCCTTCGCCTTGCGCAAACTGATGATTTCCATCTTCATTAGAATCTGGGGTTTGTTGAAATTGTCGTGACACTTTTTGCTTATAGAATTTTTTATTCTTATAGCGATTTTGTTTAAACCGACCTCCATTGTGTAGTTGATAGTTGTTATCTTGTGCCACCGAAAAATCTTGATTTTGTTGATAATTATTTTGTCGAGCGGTTTCTTGGTACCCATTATTGAGTACATGTCGGTTATTTTGGTACCCATATTCCGGAAAAAAATTCCGTACTGGTGTCGTTGTTTTGTTAAGAAGATTATATTCATATTGCTCGACCGAATGAAGTTTAGAATGACATATTGTGCAATGTGTTCGTAAACTACATTCTATTGCCGAATGCCCAATATTCAAACAAGTCGTACATTGAACTGCTTGCTGAAACTGCAACTCCTCCCGAGTTGGCAACGTATGATGTAATGCCGACATATCCATACTCCTTACATTTTTCGGATTCCGGCCCATAGCGATTGCTTTATCAATCACTTGCTCGATTATCTGATTCCGGAAATCGAACACTGCTAATGTTGTTCGTAATGGTTCATGAATTGCTTCAAGGAATACATCCTTCAATTCGTTGTCCGGAATAGGCCTGGAAATCTGGACTTGTAAATTCTGAAAACGAATGACAAATTGAGACACCGTTTCATGCGGCTCCTAATACAACGCATAAAATTGCGCAATCAAATCCTTTTGAGGAATCTGATGATGAAATAATTGCAGAAATTTGGTGTTTAATTGCTCAAATTTTTCGAATGCACGGGAGCCATTTTGCGCAAACTAATTAGCAAACTGACCATCTAATGACAAAACAAACTTAGCAATTTTAGATTTATCTTCGGCTACTGCTGATAGCCTCTGACCTCCATGGTTAATTTCCCATGTTGTCAAGAAATCCCTAACATGCGCTTCTGCATCAGCACCTTCCTGAAATTTAGAATACGGGTAAGGCATATTGTCTTCACTCCAGATATCGTAAAATGATATTTCCTCCTCCTGATTTTTGTCCAACTAACTATCAGTTAAATCGGGGAGCGCAGACCACCTTCTACTTGTTTCTGGTTGTAACTCTACAGCCGAATCTTTTTCTAGTGTCTTCGTAATCGAACGTGTACGAGGACGTTTAGAACTGACTAGTGTATCTGGACCAGACGACATCCATTCGACTTGTTCTCTGCTAGCTGCAGATGTAACCGGGCGTGCCAAAATTATACTGTGTTGTTCGGTCGACAATAACTATTGCCGACACAGTATAGGTCGAACGTTGCTCACCGAACGTTCTACCAATGAATTGTGGTTTAGACGAATAGATACTAAAATGGTTGTAAACTTATCGATGCTCAGCAAGCATCAACATCACTATTTACGTAATAAGTTATGACAGAAAGGAAATAGATTCACAGAGTGTTTCGTACACGGAGATTTACTAAACTAACTTTATATTACTAAATAAAACGATGTTTCTTTACACTACCTTCGGTTCCTTTTATAGGCAACTGGAAGGACTTCCTCATCAAGAAAACATATTGCCAAATAGGCAAGAACTACAAAATCTCTAACTAACTATAATTCTGGTTTTTTATTTACTGCGGAAAATGCTGACTCATTGATCCTCTATACCGATCCGACTCCGACTCCGAACCTTCTACATTTCCGACTTCGACACTTCTCCACTTGTCAGGGTAAACACTGTCGTTTTTCAAGGAGTTCTAGGCAAGAGCCGAAAGAGAGTAAGATCGGAAGTTGAATGTTATTCGAACCGACAACGGTGGCGAGTATAGAGGGCAATTCAAGGAATACTGCAAGTTCCAAGGTATTCGGATCGAATACATAGTGCCAAAGACCCCAGAGTTGAACGGGCTTGCAGAGAGGATGAATCGAACAATGATGGAGAGGGTAAGGAGATTGCTCTCTCATGCGAAATTGCCGAAATCCTATTGGGCTGAGGCGATTTACACAATTGTTTATCTGATCAACAGGTTTCCCTTAGTACCATTAAAGGGTGATGTCCCACAAAGAGTGTGGATAGGGAAGGATGTCTCCTACCAACATCTGAGGGTGTTCGGATGTTTGGGGTGTATGCATGTACCGAAGGATTAGAGGTCAAAGCTCGACAGTAAGTCGAAGGCATGCATATTCATGGGATACTCGGAAGATGAGTTCGGCTATAGGCTATGGGATCTGGTCGACAAGAAGGTAGTGAGAAGTCGAGATGTAGTCTTTCTTGAAGATAAGACGATTGAATACTGGAAGCAACAGAAGTCGGATACGACTCCCCAGTCAACCTCGACTATCGTCGATCTAAGGTTAAGTGAACCAACAACGTCGGCTGTTCGGAGACGGCCAGTCGGCACAATCGAATCCGAGTTCGTTGACTCGCAGAGACCGACCGACTGTGAGTCAGAGTCGGCAGAGCTACTAAGGTCAATTGAAGAGTATGAGTTGGAGTCGTCCAACCTGAAGATGCCGATTGACGAGCACAATCCTGAGCGGAGAGAAGGGTTGGCAGAGACATCCGAAGATACCCACTTAGAGAAAGGAAAGCACTGACTACATATGCCAGTCAATTCATCCTCTTGACTGATGAAGGTGAACTAGAGTGTTATGAAGAAGGAAGCCATTGCCGACGAGCACAGAGAAAAATGGTTGAGCGTGATGCAAGATGAGATGGAATCCTTGCACGAGAATTACACTTACGACCTAGTAGAGCTGCCGAAAGGTAAGATTGCCCTCAAGAATAAATGGGTCTACAAGGTGAAGACTGGAGAAGCCGACAGTGAGCCCAGGTATAAAGCCCGCATTGTGGTGAAGGGTTTTCAACAGAAAAAGGGTGTCGATATCGACGAAATATTCGCACCAGTCGTGAAGGTGACATCCATTCGAACTGTTCTGAGCATAGCGAGTAGTATGGATCTGGAGATCGAACAGTTGGATTTGCACTGGGAGCTAGAAGAAGAAATCTATATGCAGCAACCCGAAGGCTTTGAGGAGAAAGGGAAAGAGAATCTGGTGTGTCGAGTGAAGAGAAGCTTGTACGGTCTGAAACAAGCTCCACGCCAATGGTACAAGAAGTTCGAGTCCTTCATGATGGAACACCGGTTCTAGAAAACACAGGCCGATCACCGTGTGTTCGTCAAGAGGTACGAAGAAGGAGACTTCTTGATTCTCTTGTTATATGTTGATGACATGTTGATAGTCGGTTAAGATATAAGGAAGATTGGAAGCTTTAAGAAAGCTCTCGGCAAATCGTTTGCCATGAAAGACCTTGGACCGGCTAAACAGATCTTGGGAATGCACATAGTTTGAGACAGAACTCAAAAGGTGCTATGGTTGTCACAATAGAAGTATGTGACAAAGATCCTAGAGAGATTTAACATGTCAGATGCAAAACCGGTCAGCTCAGTATTGCCGACAAACTATAGGTTAAATGCGAAGCAGTGCCCGAGAGAGGAGAAGGAGAAGGCTGAGATAAGGAAGGTACCATATGCCTCGGCTGTCAGCAGCCTAATGTATGTTATGGTCTATACAAGACCAGACACAACATTTGTTGTAGGAGTAGTAAGCCGATATATGAGTAATCCAGGGAGAGAACACTGGGCAGCAGTGAAGTGGAAACTCAGGTACTTAAAGGGCACCTCGGGGCTGTGCCTAAGGTATGGTGTTGGAAAACCTGTGCTAGAAGGTTTTACCGATTCGGACATGTCGGGAGATGTTGACTCAAGCCGATCCGCGTCAGGGTACACGATGACCTATGCAGGGGGAGCAATGTCATGGCAGTCACGACTGTAGAAGTCTGTAGCCTTGTCGACTATAGAGGCAAAGTATATGGCAACAGTAGGGGCTGACAAAGAGCTAATTTGGATGAGAAATTTTCTCAATGAATTAGGGATGAATTAGAAGGAGTTCTTGCTTCACTGTGATAGCCAAAGCGCCATACACCTTGCCAAGAATGCTGCATACCACTCCCGGACAAAGCACATACAGAGAAGGTATCATTGGTTGTAGGAGAGAGTTGAAGAAGGAGAGTTTTCTCTTGTGAAGATCCATACTGATGACAATGGATCCAACATCCTCACGACGAACCTACCTATGGACAGATTTAGAGTCTATCGATAGAAGACAGGATTGACTGAATCCCTCCCATAGGAGTGAAGGGGGAGTTTGTTGGGAATATTTCCCTCTAGTGGGAGGAACCGACAGTTCGGAAGTAGCCGATAGTCGAAGAGTCGAAGGAACCGACTGTTCGGAAATAGTTGACAGTCGAAGAGTTGAAAATAGAGAGTCGATTGTTTAAACAAATTATTATTATTGTTATAGTAATAATAATAGTAATGATATGTAGCAATGGTTACAATTGTAAATAGTTCATACAATGTCTCAGAACATATACATCTAGGGCAAACAGACGCGATGTGTGTGTGTAGAACAGAAGTAGCGCGTGAGCGTGAGAGACAGAGAGTGAGTGAGAGTGGCGCCATAGCTGTGTGCGTAACAACAGACGCCAAGAGCCCTACGTGGCTAATACACTCGAGGAAGTGTTGTAATCTCTCTGTTGTATATCCACTATACATAGTGAAGCTCTATTCCTGTGGTTTTCTCCTGTTTTAGGGTTTCCACGTTAAATCTTTGTGCACCATTGTTGTCCTGTTTTCTGGCATATTTGTGATTTGTATTTCAGCACAATTCAGTTATTGTGATTTGACCGAATGATTTCTCAACACTCTTCTCATATGATGTTCAAGTGTGCAAAATTACTTGGGGTATTAGAGAAATTTTGTCATAGTAGTGGACTAGCAGTGAATGTGGACAAAACAAAAATGATGGTAGTGCAAACCATCCAACCTCATCATTACTGTATGCTCACATATAGAGGTGAACATATAAAATTTGTTCAAAGCTTTAAATATCTTGGCATTAATGTATCCGCCACAAATAAATGGAGTGCATGCTTTGATTCTAGGCTCCAAGCCGATTGGAAATCGTATTACCTTTTGTAGAACCAATGCTACCAAAGTGATACTTGTGGATGGGAAATAAAACTAATGTTGTCCAATGCCATGGTAACTCAAGTATTGCTTTATGGAGTAGAAGTATGGGGTGGCACCATCTCTCTTAATGCATGGAATGAGATTTAGAAAATTCAAAATATGTTTTTAAGGAGGGAATCAGGAGTTAAATGCATTACCTCTTACCAAGTTATGCTCTTGGAAATAGGTGTTCGACCCATAGAACTATTGGCACTCCAAAATGTATATAAATACATTACAAAAGTCAAGGATATGCCGAATAATCGATTACCACATCTTGCTTGGAATGTTGGATGTAAGCTACAAAAGAATCATAAAAGTAAGATTCTCTCATCTGGTTGGGTTGTTGACATAAGGAAATGGTTTAGAAGATGGGGCTTGGATGATCGTTTAGAGATTTCGGGCAATGTTATGCAGTATGTAATTATTGAGGAAAGGTAGGTGGAATCATTAAGGATGAAGTGGGAAGATGCTAAGAGGACAAAGCTAGAATACTACATTGCAAATGTCAACCCTGAATGTTGGTCTCAATATAAAGCAAGAATGCCAATTGATCGTATCCAACGTTATCTCATTACCAATATGAGTAGTAATGCTCGTAGAGCCCTTACACCAATTCACACTCGATCTCACAACTTAGGTATTGATGTTGCATCATGGTATCAAAATGTAACTAATTTGAAGACGTGCAAAGTATGCAATGAAGACATGGTAGAGGATGAATGTCACTTGCTCTTCACATGCTTGACATATAGTGCAATTCGTTCAAGATATGTTGACATACTAAGAGGGAGTGATAACTTAAGTGCCATACTTAAGACACCACTGAGAAGGTTGAGCTCATATGTGTATGCTTTATTCACACATAGAGATTTTGTGCTTCAATGTATGAATACCCCTTCTTAGGAAGGAGCCACATATCAAGAACACATGTATACTATGGTCCCATAGGTCAAAATTGGCCTCTTTATGGACAATAAAAATTCTAATTCTAATCCTAATTCTCTCTATGTGTATTTTTTGAGCTTTCCAGTAAACCTTCATTTAGTTTATGTTGTTATCCTATTGTAACTGGTTGTGTCATTTAGCTTCCACACGCTATTCTTCTCACATGGGAAACATGTCCTTTCTATCTACGAATGGTCAACACTAGCACAATCCGACCACAAGGGCTGATTCGACAATTGGATATTTAAGTTTGACTTCACCAGAGAGGACTCACTCGCGGAGGAAGTGATAGTGCACCTCGATTTGCTTTGTTCATGTGGAGGATGGGGTTCTTTGCTAACTAGATGCTGCTAAGGTTTTCACAATATATGGATGTCAGCTCGAACACCTCTACATGCAGATCCTTTGATAGTCGTTTGAGCCAAATGGCTTCGCATGTGGTGACAACCGCCCCTCGATACTCGGCCTCAATGCTTGACAATGCCACTATCACTAGCTTTTTACTACTCCAAGCAATTTCGATGCTTCCCAATGAAAACACGAATCCAAATGTTGACCTGCGATCACCAGCATTTCCGGCCCAATTGGCATCTGTGTAGCCGACTAACTCATCGGCTACTCCTGCCTAATACAACAACGCTCTGTCCTTAGTGTCATTGACATACCTCAATATCCTTTGTGCACATTGAAGGTGTTCAACCTTTGGCTGCGAGATGAATTGATTAATCAAGCCAACCAGGTAACTGGGATCTGGCTGAGTGATCGTCAAATAAATGAGGCGTCCGACAATTTGTTGAAACCGTGTCGGGTCGCACGTCGTTCCCAAATATCGGAGAAACTTCACATTTTTGTCCAAAGGGGTTGAGACAGATATACAATCTGCCATCCCAAACTTGAAGAGGATATTGAGCACATGTTGGCGTTGTCTAATCAATGCTTCCGTCCTAGGTTTGACATGTACTGGTTGACGACCCCTACGACATTTGCAAGAGGTCAAGTTGCCACCATCGCGTACATGATACTTCCTACGGCTAATCGGTAGGGTATCTTTCCATTGAGCTCTCTCTCCTTGTCCGTTGAAGGAGAGTCTCTATCCGATATTCGGATCAACGTTGGGAGTGGAGTTGGTGTTGATTTTGCGTTCTCCATATTGAAGCGCCTCAACACCTTTCGAATGTAGTCGGACAAGGAGAGTCTGAGAGTTCTGGTCGTCCAATTTCTCTTGATCCTCATGCCTAGTATATGTTGGGCTTGTCTGAGTTCCTTCATCGTGAACTTTTCGTGAAGCCTTCGCTTTAAGTTTTCGATTTTAGCTTGATTGCTCCCTACAATTAACATGTCGTCGACGTATAGGATCAGATATATTCGGGACTCGTCGGTGAGTTGCCGAGTATATAAACATGGGTTGGAGTCGAACCAGTTGTAGCCGAGTTGTCGGATGTAGGAGTTGAACTTCAGGTACCACATCTTCGGTGCTTGTTTTAAGCCGTATAGGGTTTTCTTCAGTCGGCATGCGAGGTGACTTTCCTCCCCCGTCTCAAGATGCCTACCGGTTGGGACATGTAAATGTCCTCTTCCAAGTCTTCTGTTGGATTGCCGTCTTGACGTCCAACTGCTCAAGCTCTAAATCCTCTGTCGCCACGACCCCTCGAAGGGTGGTCATCTTGACTACTAGGGAGAAAGTCTCACCGTAGTTGACCCCATGTTCCTATTTGAACCCTTTCGGGATGAGCCGAGCTTCCTTCCAGCTGGTAGTTCGACTAGCTCCCATGTCCTATTCTAATGAATTGCATCCATCTCGGATTGCATGGCTTGTAGCCATGCGTCGGCATCCAGTGCAGCTATAACTACTTCGTATGTGCTTGGTTCGCCTGCATTAGTGTAGTTGATGTAGTCGAGGCCCGGATCTCCTGGGTGCCTTATTGATCGGTTCAAATCCATCGATCAGCTCTGTCGATCGATCGACATTTGTTGAACCACTTATGTCAAGAGAGTCCTGTTGGATGACTCGCCCCTGTAATAGGACTTTGGCGATGTCACGTCATCCTCCCCTACTTCGCGATCGATTAACTTGAACATAGGAGTCTTAACCGACTTATGTCGGCTTTTCCCCTTATCATTTTTGGGTGTGTCGACCAAATTGGCTTTGTCTTTTTTGACTGGACACTTCTTGGCTTTGATTGTTTCAACTCTTGTCGATACAAGTTTGCCTTGGTTGGCTTGTGTTGTTCTTGTCAATCTCTTGGTCGAATCCGTTTCGACTAGTGGATCTTTTGCCAATTCGGAGTCGGCAGGTGTGGTGTTGGCTCGGTCGATTTCGACTGTTTGTCGAATGTCCGATTCGGCCCGGTGGGTCGGTCTTTCTACGATGTCTCTATCGACTTCGAAGGTCCCAACTATTTTCTGTTGGTTCCTATCGACGTCGCTACTCCGGATCAATTTCTAGTTCTCTGGGTCCCTTAGACGGTAGCCAAAGTCCCCATCAGTTCCATAACCGAGAAATATGCATTTAGTTGCATGGGGCTCCAACTTGGTCCTTTTCTCCCTGGGGATGAATGCATAGGCTTCGCATCCGAATATAGAGAGCCTATTGTAGGTCGGCTATTTTCCTGACCATAATGGTTGTGGCATTTCGAGCTTGTTTGATTTCAACGATGATAGATTTAACAGGTAAACTGCCATCTACAACGCTTCGGCGCAGAACTCTAGATTTAGTTCAATTTGCTAGAGCATTACCGTCACCCTCTCCTAGGTTGTTCGGTTGATCCATTTAGCCACCCCATTTTGCATGGGTGTGTATGGAACGATCTCCTGGTGCCAGATCCCCTTGTCGGACAAGTATTGTTTGAAGGCTTGGGAGGTGTATTCCCCTCCATTGTCGGATCGGAGTGTCTTCACTTTGTATCCTGAGCAGTTATCCACTTCAGTTGTCCACCGAGTGAGGACCTCGAGTGCTTTGTCTTTGGACCTAATTGTAGAAAGTAGCGTGCGGAAGCAAGTATGAAGACCGAACAGAAGGAAGACCACTCAGGTTTAATGGAGAGCTTGAGCTTACGCAATATACTCGGGAGAGACAGAGATGGTGAGAGAGAGAGAACACAAGAACTATATTCAACAAAAACAATCTCTATTCACCACACTCTATACATATGTGTGTTCAATGAACACTTTTATACAAGTCCTAGAAGGACTGACCGAAGTACTCATAGTACTTCAATGCTCATTGAGAGCTCCTACACTAACTCCCAAATATATTCCTCACGGAATATCTTTCTTAACGGCCTCCCGGTTTCCACACCGATCCGGCCCTACCTACGCACCGGTCTACGTACCGGTTTACGCACTCGGCCTAACCGATCGGTCCCAACTGATCCGGTCCTCGGCTTCTTCAGCCGATCCGGCCGATGTTGAGCTTGTCTCTCAACACTCCCCCTCAAGCTCAACTTGAGGCTCTTCGGGATCTTCGAGCTCACAGCTCCGGTTCCTCCTGGCTTCACGCCTCCCTCGCGCTCCTCGACCTCTTTGACTCTGCACGCTTCGACCCTTCCGGTCGGCTTGTCTGCTCATGTGGCCCTTATCAGCTCTTTTGTTGTTGCGGTGTTGACGCTTCTCCTGTTGCCTTTTCTTCCCCATGGGCCTCGGTTGATTCAGCGTATCTGAATCAAACATCCGAACCGACTCGGCTACCTCCGATCGATTTTCGCTCTCGTCTGAGTTGGGTGTCTCCAACTCGTCTTCAGTCTTCTCGCCCTCGATGGCGTCATCTTCCCCATGCGTGGTTGGCTTCGGCTCTCTCCTTCGGTTGCTCCCCTTCTGTCCGCTTCCAATCTTTTCCGCGGGTCCGCCCTCGGCTTCTTCAGCCGATCCGAAGCCGAACTCGACAACCGAGTCAACAACCGAGTCAACCGACTCGGTGTCGCGGTCTCCGCTCCTTTCCTGCTGCCTTGCTTGGTCGTTCGGGATTGTTCTCCCCCTCAAGTTTGGCACGTCGAGGTGACGCAATCCGAGCGCACCGGAGAATTGCCGCAACTTGTCCAGACCAAGAGGCTTGGTGAAGATGTCGGCAGTCTGCCAATCCATCGGAACGTACTAAAGTTCGACTTCACCGGAAAGGACACGCTCACGGACGAAATGGTAATGCACCTCAATGTGCTTGGTCCGTGCGTGGAAAACGGGGTTTTTCGCGAGCTGGATGCTGTTGAGGTTGTCGCAGTAGATCGTCGTCGGTTCTGACACCTCCTCTTGCAGGTCTGTAAGTAGCCGCTTCAACCATATGTCTTCGCATGTCGTGACAGCCGCTCCTCGGTACTCAGCTTCGGTGCTCGACAGTGCAACTGTCGGCTGCTTCTTACTGCTCCACGCGATCGCGGCACTCCTGAGGGAGAATGCGTATCCAGACGTGGATCGACGATCGGCGGCGTTGCCAGCCCAATCAGCATCGGTGTAGCCGACTAACTGCACGGCTGCACCGGTCTGATATAGCAGTCTGCGGTCTCTAGTGCCGCTTACATACCACAGTACGCGTTGCGCACACTGAAGGTGCTCCTCGGTAGGTCGGGTCGAGTGATGGTCAAGTATATGAGGCTTCCAACAATTTGTCGGAACCTCGTCGAGTCGCATACCTTTCCCGTCTCGGGACGAAGCTTGATGGTTCTGTCCAGAGGAGTCGAGACGGACTTACAGTCGGCCATCCCGAATTTGAAGAGCATACCCAACACGTAATGACGTTAGCTGATCAATATGCCTTCGGGGGTACAGATCACTTCGATCCCGAGGAAGTAATGAAGTTCCCCCAGATCCTTCATGTCGAACGATGCCGCAAGCTGAAGCTTCACGCGATCGATTTCTCCTAGGTCGGCGCCAGTGATGACCAAGTCATCAACATACAGTAAATACTAACCGGTCCGAGTCGACCTTTCCGGATGAACAGGGAAGAGTCCGATTTTGACGTGACGAAGCCCATCCGACGCAGTTGTTGCGTGATCTTCGCGTTCCAGGCACGCGGGGCTTGCTTCAGTCCGTAAAGGGACTTCTTCAGTCGGCATACTGCCGAGGAGTTCGTTCCGGAGTGAAATCCGGGGGGCTGTACCATGTACACTTGTTCCTCAAGGTCACCTTGCAGGAACGCATTCTTTACATCCATTTGATGTAGGTGCCACCCCTTCGCCGCAGCTACTGCGAGCAAAACACGGACGGTCGTCATTTTCTCGACCGGCGCAAACGTCTCATCGTAGTCGATGCCGTGTTTTTGCGCGTAGCCCTTTGCCACTAGCCGAGCCTTGTACCGGTTAACGGAGCCATCAGTGTTGTACTTGACCTTGTACACCCACCTACACCCGATTGTTTTTACCCCTGTTGGTGCATCAACCAGGTCCCAGGTCTCGTTCTCCGCCAATGCGTGCATCTCTTCCTCCATCGCGGCACGCCAATTCGCGTCTTTAGCCGCTTCGGCGTAGCTCTCCGGCTCACGCACTTCCGCTACACGGGTCATGTACGCATAATGATGCGCCATGTACTCGTTGTATCCGAACCGCAAAACAGGATTCTTCTAGCGGGTAGATCGGCGTAATCTCACATTAGCCGATGTTTAGACCTTCTCGGTCGACGCGGTCTTCACCTTTAAAGACCCGTTACCGGTTCCCTAGGAGTCGAACTCACGTCGGTCTGACTCGTTCCTATCCGTGCCGGAATCTGACACCTTCTTCTTCCCTTTCTCTTTGCGCGTAAGTCGTCTCCTCGGCTTCCTGCATGGGGAATGCATGGCCGAGTCTCCACTACTCGCCGGCTCTTCATCGGACTGGTCGTACCGACTCAGTCGTCCAATCGGTCCACTTAATCAGAGTGAAATCGGACTCTCTTCGCGGGTCTCGATTTCGGGCTCATCCGGAGGCATCTCGGCCTCGCTGACCTCATCATCAAAACTCGGATTGGAGTCGGGGTTCGGAGTCGGGGGCTGGTACCAGGACGAGGACTCGTCAAACACAACGTCGCGGCTAACACACGCTTCTTTGGTGCGAGGGTTATAGCACTTATAACCCTTCTGCTCGTCCGAGTAACCGACCAAGATGCATTTCTCGGCCTTTGCGTCCTGCTTCCTCCTTTTCTCCTTCGGTACATGCACATACGCAATGCTACCGAACACCCTCATGTGTTGCAAGTTTGGCCTCGTTCCGAAATATAGCTTGTGCGCCGACACTTTGTCTCCAATCCGGTTCTGGATGTATACCGCGGTCCTTACCGCCTCAGCCCAGTAGAACTTGGGCAAGCTCTTCTCCTCTAGCATTGCCCGTGCCGCTTCCACAACTGACCGATTCTTCCTCTCAGCCACGCCGTTCTGCTCCGGCGTGTATCTACAACTGAATTCGCGCTGAATTCCCATTTGTTGTAGATAACCGTTGAATTGACCAGAAAAGTACTCTTTTCAGCCATCCAACCGCAGGCACTTGATCTTTCATCCTGTTTCCGTTTCCACGAACACTTTGAGGTCACGGAAACAGTCGAAGACTTCGCTCTTCCTCTCAATGAGGTAGATCCACGTGTGCCACGTGTGGTCGTCGATGAAGGAGACGAAATATCGGCTCCCGCCAAGACTAACGTTTTGTGCCGGCCCCCACACATCGGAGAGTATAAGGTCGAGCTTGTTCCGACTCCGGTTTCGCTCGTTGGGGAAAGGAAGTCGGTGTTGCTTCCCGAGCTGGCAGGCTTCACAAATTTGTGCCTTTCGGCCACTAAACTTGGGCAATCCGAACACTACCTGTTTCGATTGCAGATCTTGAAGCCACTGGTTGTTGACATGGCCTATCCGCTTGTGCCACAAGTCGATGTCCGACTCGGCTTTTTGTCCCTTTGCGAACATTGCGGTGCCGCCGTCAGTGGAGTCGAGGATGAACACCCTCCCGTCTCTGTGCCCTTGCGCAATCACACGGCCTTCTTCCTCAATGAAGCACCCGAGGTGTGTAAACCGAACCTCCATCCCTTGGTCGACGATCTGTCCGACCAAGACCAAGTTCTTCGTGATTGTCGGAACGTGCAACACGTTCATGAGTTTCCCTTTCTGCCTGACATGGCTAAGGGGAACTTCTCTGACATTCGCGATCGGAGGCGGAGTGTCGTCTCCAGTTTCGACTACTCCAGGTTGTATCGGTTTTTCAAGGTACGAGAACCACTCCTTATGGCTCGTCATGTGGTTTGACGCGCCGGAGCCTATGTACCACACCTCGTCTGATCTCGGGGTGGTTCATTTCATTGAGTTTGCTTCGTGTCTCATCACGAAGGCAGACCCTTCTCCGGCTCTCCTGGAGTCTTTGGCGTAGTGCGATCGCTGCCGATTTCCCTTGTCGGTATGTCCGGAGCCGTTTCCGGAACCGGTTCTCTCCGACTCGGCGTGCTTCTTCCAATACTCACTTTCCCTGTGGCCTTTCTTGCCACAGTACCAGCACTCCATGATGGCCTTCCCTTGCCGGTTCTCATCGCTTCGACTCCCCTTGTTTCCGGAGGGTCCGGAGTTGCTGTCGGCATCACTTCGGTGCCTTCTTCCTTGATCTCGTCGGCCGCCTCCATTGCGCGCCGACTCGCCTCGTCCTCCACATCCACGGGGCCTATCTCCCTCTGTGTATAGCATTCTGCTGTCGGTGTGCGTGCTTGTAGACGCACCCGCGTGGTTCTCCTCTACCAGGAGCATTGACTGTAAGTCGAAAAAGGACGGCGTATTCTCCCGGGTACACACAGCCGTTCGGAACGCTCCGAACTTCGACGCCAAACCTCCGAGACAGATCTGGATCATCTCACTCTCCTCGATGTTCACCTCTATGGAGGCGAGGGAGTCACAGATATCCTTGATCTTCGAGGTATAGTCCGCCACCGACAAGTCGCGTTGTCGTAGGTTGCTCAACTCCTGTCGGAGCTAAAGCTTCCTGGCTGTGGTGCTCGCGGTGAAAATCTTCTTCAGATTTTCCCACACACCCTTCGGCGTCTTTGCATCCCGAACATAGCTCAATATTTGTTCGCCCACACACGACGCGAAGCAGTATAATACCCTGCTCGCCGATTGCTCCTACGACGGGAAGTCTCTGTGTGTCGATTCGGGTGCCGCGTCATTAGCTCCTTCAACATAACTCCAGTAGCCGTGCCTGAGCAGGTACTGGTGCATCTTGTAGGACCAAGACGCGTAGTTAGTTCTGGCGAGCTTCTCTGTTGGAAGCGAGCTCGCCATGCCTCTATCCATCATTCTTCTTGTTCTTCTTCGTCAAGCTGTGTCGGCTGCAGAGAGGTTCTCAACCCTCGCGCTCTGATACCATGTAGAAAGTAGTGTGCGGAAGCAAGTATGAAGACCAAACAGAAGGAAGAACACTCAGGTTTAATGGAGAGCTTGGGCTTACGCAGTATACTCGGGAGAGACAGAGACAGTGAGAGAGAGAGAACACAAGAACTATATTCAACAAAAACAATCTCTATTCACCACACTCTATACATATGTGTGTTCAATGGACGCTTTTATACAAGTCCTAGAAGGACTGACTGAAGTACTCACAGTACTTCAATGCTCATTGAGAGCTCCTACACTAACTCCCAAATATATTCCTCACGGAATATCTTTCTTAATGGCCTCCCGGTTTCCACACCGATCCGGCCCTACCTATGCACCAGTCTGCGTACCGGTTTACGCACTCGGCCTAACCGATCGGTCCCAACCGATCCGGTCCTCGGCTTCTTCAGCCGATCCGGCCGATGTTGAGCTTGTCTCTCAACACTAATTGAGTAGGCCTAGATCTTCCGTGTATAGTCATCAACAAATGTGATGAAGTACGGGGAGCCGCCTAGTAATCTCTCTAGCATCGGCCCACATATATCGACATGGATCAACTCTAGGGGCTGTCGTACCATCTAATATTGGAGAGAGTGTGGACTGCAGATCTGTTTCCTGTATCGGCAATGCTCACAGAAGTCCGTCTTTGTTGGGAGTTTTGGAATGTAGTCCACTGCCATCCGCCAATCTAGTTCGGCTTGAGACATATGGCCGAATCGACCATGCCATAAGTTCAAGTCTGTATTTTCGGCTACGTTCACGGCCCCTTCTAGATTGATCTCCATCATTGGATAGAAGTTATTGTACTTGTGTCCGTTTCCGATCTTTACATTTCCTCGACTTATCATCCATGTTGACTCACTCCGAGTCATTCTATACCCATCTTTGGGTAACATGTCGATGGAGACCAGACTCTGTTTTAGTGCGGGTACATGCCGAGCTTGGTGTAGGGTGATCATAGTGTCATTTGACAATATGACTGGCACTTCGCCAAATCCTACAATTCTATACTCCTGTCCATCATCTAGCCGGACTATGCCATTGGCTTCGGCTGAATAGTTCGAAAACCATTTGATGTTTAGGGTTACGTGGAATGTGGCACTGGAATCCAGCAATGATATATGTGCATCTTGCGCACTTTAGAGGGCTTCTCCGATCAATGATTCTTCTAATGAGAGGATTTCTCCCGATCGGGTGTCGGTAACATTGACTTGGTTGCCGACTAGAGAGTGGTTTGACTCGAACCGTCCTCGATTCCGCTCGGATTGCCAACCACTCTCTTTCCTTTTAATCGACTGTTACCCATAAGAATATACGGGGAGGCATAAGGGTATGTGTAATGATGTGGTTGATGTGTATGTGTAAAGTAAATGAGTGTGTGAGGATGAGTATGTGTATGGACACATGCACATAATTGTGCATGTGTACGAGAATGTGTAACGGTCTTATTTATAACGGTCATGTAACCGTTACATTCGATGTATTATATAAACCCCCTATGGGGTATGTAATGAGATATACATTTTTCCCCTCTCATTTTGTGTCATTTTCAATTTGTCTTTCTCTCTAGCTCTCTCACTATCGTAACCCCCTTGGGAGGGGGGGTGAAGCCATTCTAGGCTTCACCCCCCACCCCAACAACATCGACCAACAGTCAGAAATGTTGTGACCAGCTTTTCTGCACTGAGTGTAGAATTCACCTGATCGACTCGTTCTTGACTTCAACCGTTGTCGGTCTCCCCTCGTTCTCTATTGACTATGATTTCGACCGGTTTTGTCATCTTGTTCTCGCGATCGACTATGTCGGTCGATCGACCTGGTAGGGTGATAGGCTTTTGCTCACTTGTCAATGGTAAGTCCCATCGATTTTCGCCAAATGTCCTCTGTGAGGACTTGGCCGACTATTTCCTCTAGATTTAGATTTGGTCGGGTATTGGCAAATGTCGTGTAGAATACCTCCCAACTCGCCAGCAAGCTCGATAGGAGGGCAAGGGCTTTCACTTCTTCGAAGAAGTTAATCCCTTTGGGGGAAAGTTTAGACAACACCTGGCTAAAGGTTTGATGTGGGAGGTGGTTGGATCGGTTTATCTTATCTTCATGTTGAATAGTTATCTGATCAATATCATTTTTGAAGTATGGACTTCTTTTCGCACATAGCCTGCAACTTGGCCATGTTGAAGTAGACATTTTCGACCATGTTGAAGTAGAATTTTTCGGCCAGATACATTCAGATGGTGGAGCGCGCGATTTCCTCTATTGATCTCCACTCTTCGGATGTCATCGAAGCAGGATTTTCATTGTGTCGAATGGATTCGACTTGTCTTCTGATGATCAATATATCTTGCATCATCTCTTTCCACAAGGCAAAGTTTTTGCCATCGAACTTCCGGATTTCAACTCCTGTACCGGATGTTGAAGCCATGTTCTTTTTGAGAAATGAGATTTTTCCTGACCTTGCCTTTTCTTTTAGCTTTCTCTACTGTTTTGTTGCCGCTGAGTAGCAAGACGATCCAATATCACTTGTGGGTAGATGTGCGCATAAGAATGTGTGGTCCTGTTCGTTATGTGCACAACAAACAACACAAAGAGTATGATAGAAGAAATGATGGAAACATAGAGACAATTCAAGCTTGTCAAAGTTAGTATATAGAAGCTTAGATAAACCGGCTCAGTCGGATAACAACAATAAAACAAAAGTGAAGGTTTAATGGAAGTTTCAGAACAGAGGATACAATCGAGAGACAAAGAGAGCAGAAAACCATAAACTCGATTAAAAAATAATAACACTCTGTACATATAGTGTCCTACATAACACTTTTTATACAAGTCCTTAAAAGGACTGACAGAAGTACTGACAAGTACTTCAATGCTCATACGAGCGACTGACACTAACTCCAAGGAATATGCCTATGTACTAGGCTCGGACCTTAGGCTCCAACGGCATACCGGTTCTCACTATTCTGGAGTACGATCCAGATATCAATATATTCAGATACCGATCCGGCTCTGGCTTATTTAGCCAATCCGGAACTGGTTGAGCTTGCCCGCTCAACACTCCCCCTCAAGCTCAACTTGAGGTCAGATCGCTATGTGTGTCCACCGGTCCTTTCCTCTGGCTCCTCCTGACGTCTTCTCGCCTTGCTCGTGTTCCTTGACCCGTTCGGTTTGTTGAAGATAAATGTACAAGCTCAAATTGACATGAGCTATGATTGTTTATATTTATAAAGTTTTATGGTGAATATTTATGTAAAGACTATAGTGAAGAGCATATAATAGGTAAATATATGTGGTAGGTGAGAATTAGACACAAAATCAGTGGCTACAAAAGTGGCGTCTAATAGGTGAGTCAAGTTGTAAGTAACTAGCATAAACATAAGGTATATATAGGTATTAAATGAGTTATATACACAGAAAAGAGGAGAGCAAGAGGAATACCTTGAGTGTCATATGTAAGTGAGAAGTTCTATAGATTGTCTTTGATATACATTGTTAGTCTCTCTCTCACGGTCTCTTTTGTATCAGCGATTTTGTAAGATTCATATATTAATGAATATATAGCCATTTCTTATGTTTAAACACTCTTTGGAAAGCTCGTTCTGTGTAGTTTCTGTGTATAAAATTGCAGCCTCAGATTCATCATATTATTGGATTTATCAATCTAAGAGTGAAAGGTGTTTGTCCATGTATTAGACCTACAACGGTTCACTATACGCTTCTTACTGTGAATAGAAGGACAAATTCTCCATAGTTGGTATTAGAGCTTGGCTGGTGAAAAAGATTCATCAACAATCATTGAGTTGAAGAAAAGAAATAAGAACTAAAGAGAAAGGGGGAGATTCACGAAACAAGAGTAGAGAACTACACAATTATTAGAGGTAATTCGGACTCCTCACGGCATCATGCTTTCTCAAAGGCACTATATCCTCAATCTTCTCTACAAGTTTGGGAAGACACAGCACAGTGTAAGCCCATCACTACCCCTCTCGATCACAACCTAAACCTAGATGTCGACTCAGGCACAAGAGAGTGTGAGCCAACGCTCTATCGTCAGCTAGTCAGAAGCCTAATCTACCTCACCGTTACCCGACCCAACCTGAGTTACCTCGTCGGCCTCCTTAGCCAATTCATGCAAACTCTGCGAGACATCCATCTCGACTGTGCTAAGCGAGTGCTAAGGTATGTGAGTGGAACCATGGATTACGACACCCTCTACCAATCAGCCACACCAATAAGACTCAAAGGGTACACAGATGCCAATTGGGCCAACTACAAAGCCAACAGACAATCAACCTCAAGGTTCGTCTTCTACCTCGGTAGTGGAGCCATATCCTGGAGGAATAAGAAGCAGCCGACAGTCTCACTATCGAGCACAAAAGCCGAATACAAGGGTGCGGCGGTCGCCCCATGTGCAGGCGTTTCGCTTAAAAGAATCTTGAAGGATCCGGGCGTTATCATCACGGATCCGATTCTCCTCTACTAAGACAATATGAGCAATATTCACCTGGCTCAGAACCCAATTTTCATGTGTGGGAACACACTCTAAGACACTCAAGTCTGTGAACACCCCACCTCCTTGTATAGTAACTAGTGTGTCATAGAAGTTAATATCCTATGACACATGTTCTTTAAGTAGTTAAGGCTTGACCCCTTTCTGAAGGGGCCGTTTCAGTGACAGAACTTAGAGAGAAGGTGACGACTGAAGCACCTTCTCCTTCTCTTTGTAGGTGTTGGCTCCTTCTTTCTAGTGTTAATAGAACTTTCTGTATTTCTATATTTTCTTGTGTTACCTCTCTCTCTCTCTCTCTCTCTCTCTCTCTCTCTCTCATACACACACACACACACACACATCTCTCTTCTGCTACACAAAATCATCACCGATTCTTTACAGAAGGCATCGGACATGCTGACCGGTTGCCTTTTTTACTTTGTTTTTGAATTTTTGGAAGCGCGAGAACACTTCACTCTTCTGTAGCATTGGGAATATCCAGGTGTGCCTCGAGAAGTCGCTGATGAACGTCACATAGTATTGGCAACCACCGAATGTTGCCATTTGGGCTGGTCCCCATACATCTAAATGTATTACATCCAAGATCCCTTTGCTTACATTCCTCTCTTTCGGGAATGGTTGACAATGTTTTCTGTTAAACTAGTAAGCTTCGAATACAACTACTCAGTAATGGTTGGGAGTTTGATGAAGACTCCTTTCAACTGCATTACTTTTAGCTTCTAGAGATTAATGGGGCCGATTATTTTGTGTCATAGCTCTATGTCTGTGTCGACTTTATAGCCCTTGGCAAACATTGTCGATTTCATCTCATGAGAATCGAGAATGAACATGTGACCTTCTCTTCGATCGTGAACGATAATTCACCCTTCCTTTTCGATGAAGCATCCTCCATCGTTAAATCGAACTTGTATGCCTTGTTCCACAATCTGCCGACCAAGACCAAATTTTTCGTTATTGTTGGTAGCAATGGGCCTAGTTCGGTTTTAGTGCCTTGAAACCAAACCAAACCCTTTATATAAAACAAAAACCAAACCAAACCGTTTATGAACATTCGAACATTTAAACCAAACCATTTAAAAAAATGTAAACTAAAACATTTAAACCAAAACCGTTTAGGGAAAAGTTAAAACCAAACCGAACCATTTAATAAAAAGTTTAAACCTAACCACATTTAAGCCAAGCTAATTAAAAAATTAATTCAATAAAAATACACAAAATTAAATAAGCATTTATGTTAAAATAAATAAATAAGATTAATTGAGCCATTAGATTAAATAAACAATTAAGTTAAGTGAATGAAACCAATGAAGAACATTAATTAAAGCATTAAATTACATAAACATTTAATGGATAAAAAAAGATAACCCAAAAACCTATAAACCTATAAACCCTAGTTTCAAAACCAAACCGAACTGAAATCGAACCGTTTATTATTAATTAAAACCAAACCAAACCATTTAATTATTTTGGAACTTATAAACCTTTAAACCATGGTTTAACAGTTTGGTTCGGTTTAAGCCAAAACCGGGCCCATTGCTAATTGTTGGAACATGCAAGATGTTCTTGATGTACGTTTGCTTGCCCTCTTCACAGAATGGGACATTACCGACATGCTCAATGGGGTGAATTGTGTCATCCCCTGTTTCCACATAGCCGAGTCGTTTAGGATTTCGCAATTCTCGGAACCAATCTGCATGAGACGTCATGTGATTGGATGCACCCGAGTCGAAAAACCATACATTTTCTGAGTTGGAGGTGTTTGTTGGGCACGATGCCATTGTCGTGCCTTATGGCATTAGATCATTGCGTGAGTCGAGTGGAAACCACTGAGGTTTTGGACTAGGAGGAGGAGGAATTTGAGACGAATCTAGTTATGAATAGATTATATGAAAGAGAGATAGAACACTCGTGAATCCCACGAGTATAATGGATTATATTATTCAATCCATACAACCCTAATAATAGATTGGAATAGATTGATCGAAAGATCGTGAATCCCACAAGTATAGGTAATTAGATTGTTAATATTTAGAACATTAACATTACCAGGAAATCAACAACCTATTACATTTTACTCCCGGAAAGACTTACCACATGCAACATCATGCTTTTTCTCTAACTACAATATTCATACATAATAGATGTGCATGAATAGCTTTTTCTATCATGCTTTTTCTTCTAACGAGTTCATGCACACTAGATGTGCATGAATAGCTTTTTCTATCATAGTTTTCTAGAATATATGTAAAAAGAGTAGCGTGTGGAAGCTACACAAAAACTACTGGCTCAGCTGGACATCAACAAAGACCGGTAAACGCAGAGAACAATGATGAGAGAGAGAGAACGTGTGTGTACGTGGGAGAGATAGAGAGAGCAGAAACACAGAAACTCTATTTCAAAAATAATACTCTGTCTCTGCAAGGAATATAATCCTCCTATGGGAGGAGTCGACTGGTTGGAATAAATGAGTGCCGACAATTGAAGACAAGGAGTAGCCGACTGGTCGGGCTGAGAGCCGATAGTCGATGACAAAGAGTCCAATCGACATGTAGAATTGGCAGTATAGTAATTGATCCAAGTCGAAGGCACGACCGACTAGTCGGGTCGACGGGATGGTCGACGACAAAGCCGACTAGTCGGGCCAGCTTGACAGTCGGCATGTTTGTCGACTAGTCTATCAATCAGTTGATTATCGACTATTAGTGTTATTATCAGGAAATAATAATACAAGACATATTTGTAAATAGCCCATAGTGTGTATAACTATAAATACACATAGGGCAAACTTTAGGCGTGTAGAACAAGTGATACATATTAGAGTTTTTGTAGGTGAGCGTTGTAGAGCGTAGAGAGTAGAGAAGAGAGAGTGAGAGTGAGCGGCGCCATAATTGTGTAGTAGACATCAAGAGCCTCGTGTGGCTGAGGCACTCTGTATACTGATGATAAGAGATAGAAAAATTATAGAGAAGAGAAGAGAAGGAGAAAAGAATACTTCAATATAAACACCTTTGCGTTCACAAGTGGAAGGATTGCGCATTCCACTTATAGATTCCTTCTATAATCTTGCGATTTTAGACAATTTCCAAAAACTTGATACACTAGTATCACATGTTTGAAATAGCATGTAAAATTTGCTAATTTTTTGAGATTTAACAAGTTTCAAAATGATAATTTCTAAAATTGAATAGTTTTTCAATAAATGTTTAAATGTTGATGGTTTGTAGATATGAAATGTAGTTAACTTAAAGAAAATCACAATGGTCAACTCAAGGCACAAGTTAAGATTAATGGTTTCACCATCTTGAGGAGATTAAGATTACATCTATTGTTAGATTTGAAAATGTTTTAAGTATTAAAGGTAACATTGCAATCCTTAATGTCATCATCTATAAATTAGTGCTCATTAACATCCATAAATTCACAGCTCAAGAAATGTAGACAATATTCATAAACAATTTTGATAAATCCACAACTCCTAAAATGTAGACGATATTCATAAACTGTCAAACTTTAGATGTGAACATTAATATATCAATTTGAACATAACACATAGTTATCAGGGTATCTACAATGTTATCCTCTTCTTCCTTAAAAGAATTCCCCTACAAAATTTGTGAAGTAAATGGCATTTGCGAAGTTCAATTACCATCAATACAATTATTAATGGTTTTTTTCAAATAAATGAAGCACATGTTTACCATAAGGCATCTTGTTGTGCAACATACATCTTTAAAAAACCTCTTTTATTTGAAAAACAACAAGAGTTTTAAACATGAACACGATATGTTGTATTGAGTTGATGGAAAAAATAGAGTTTTCATCATAATTCCATACAATATATTGAATTCATGTTCAAAGTATTTTTACCGGATTTAAAAAATAATAATAATAATAATAAATTAAGCTTGAGATGATAGAAAAACCAGATTTTTCATCACAATTTGATACAATGTATCGATTTCATGTTTAAAGTATTTTTTTCTAATTTTTTTGGATTTTTTTTGGATTTTTTTTTATTTTTTTCAATTTTTTTGATTTTTTTTTATATTTTATGGAAATAATAATAATTTTAAACATGAATTCGATACATTGTATCGACTTGTGGTAAAAATTCTGGTTTTTTCATCACTTATTAAAGCACAAAAAAAAAATCCAAAATAAATAGAAAAACAAATTCCAAAACAAATAGAAAAAAACCAAAATTCCAAAATAAATAAACCCTTCCAAAATAAATACATTTTTTTCTATTTTATTTTGGTATTTTGTTTTTCTTTTTTTAATTGAGCTTTAATAAGTGATGAAAAAACAAGAGTTTTTATCACAAGTCGATACAATGTATCGAATTCATGTTTAAAATTATTATTTTTTCCATAAAATATAAAAATAAATCAAAAAAATTTTGAAAAATAAAAAAAATTTGAAAAAATAATAATAATAAATTAGAAAAAAATACTTTAAACATGAACTCGATACTGTTGCGGATAGATCATAAGCTCAAGAGACAAGAAAGAAGATAGACAAATGGATGAGTAGTATTAACGAAAAGACTCCATAATTGGTGTTGTTCACCTTGAATTCCTTCAAGGTGAACTCCTCTATTTATACTACATGGCATGCATACTTGTTGCACGCATGTGAATCTACAATAGAGCATGTAGGTATGCATGCATGTGCCAAGTGTAAATACTACAAGGGAGCAACTATGCACATGATGCTAGCAAAACAATAAAGACCAATTACATACATAACTATGTACTAGATATATTGGTTAACCCATGATACTATATTATAACATGGTCGTGTCAAGAGTTCGAATCTTGACATTATCCCCCCTCCGACGCTGCCTTCCCAAATCGGCCGTTGGTTTGTGGGGATATCGGTGATGAAAAACTTGGACGACCTTTGGGGCATTTTGTAAATTTTCCGATGGTTCCCACGTGGCCTCAAACATGGGGTAACCCTTCCATAGGACAAGGTATTGCAAGTGTCGACGGTGCCAACGCGAGTCAAGGATTTGGTCGACCTCGTATTCCTCCCCTGTTGTCAATTGCACAGGTGGTGGTGGAGGGGCCTGACATCTTGGGAGTTGTGAAGCATAATGGGGTTCGAGGAGGGAGACGTGAAAAACATCATGAATCCGGAAGTGGGATGGAAGGGCGAGCCGGAAGGCGACGGGATTGATGCACTCGATGATACGGAATGGTCCCAACTTCTTGTAATCAAGTTTCGCACATGGACGAGTAGTAGAGATGTGTCGACGTAACAACCAGACCATGTCTCCAACAACAAAGTGTGGAGTGGCAGATCGATGGCGATCAGCCTGCTGCTTGACAGATACATTGTATCGAATTGTGATGATAATTTTGGTTTTTCTATCATCTCAAGCTTAATTTATTATTATTATTATTATTATTATTTAAATCCGATAAAAAAGCCTTTGAGCAAGAATTCAATACATTGTATGGAATTATGATGAAAACTCTATTTTTTACATCAACTCAATACAACATATCGAGTTAATGTTTAAAATCTTGTTGTTTTTCAAATAAAAGAGGTTTTTTAAACATGAACTTGAATCGTACTAAAATCTTTGTTTTTACAAGAGAAAAAGATGTATATCGATAGTGCAAACAAGTATGTTGTACAATAAGATACTTTATGGTGAACATGTACATCATTGATTAACAAAAAACTATTAATAATTGTGTTGATGGTAATTGAACCTTGCAAATGCCATTTACACGGTCCATAAAGTGTTCCTGTGGTTCTCAATCACTACTTAATGTTGATCATTATAGTTGGAACGAAGGATGACAACACAAGCATAACTCAAGTGACAAGGAAACTTGCAAGAAGTCAAGGTGGGGATATTAATAGTTACACATGTAGATGGCCATGACCTAGGCTACCAATTCTGCATTGGTAAAGTTTTGGACATGATGATGCATTAAACCTTTGTAATACATCTATCATTGACATTAATGAGGTGGATATCATTATGTATGACTTTACACAGACAAAAGTTGGATGTTTAAGGACAACAACGATATACATAATAAAAGAGATATTAGCAAGTCGAGAAGATATCTCAGATTGAAGGCGAAGAAGATTTATTGCACATCATTTGTAGATACCATTTGGTGAAGACAATGATTTGATTGGTACATTGGAAGATGAGGGAAAGAGTCACAATTGTAAATTATCTATAGTAGTGATTCTCATGAAAAGAATGATGATAGTCATGCAAATAACTCCCAAATGTATTTGTTGTGCAACTATATGTAACAAATTTAGACAACATTTTATCAAATGGAATAAAAACGTTCATTGTTTTGAAATCTTCTACTTTCAATTTCTTTAAGATCTAAAAACTTATTAGTTGTCATTTTTCTTTAAAAATCCACAAAGTTACTTTTCGTATTTGACCCAAATTTGGCATTTTTTCAATTGTACCAAATGGTGAAATTTTTAACTTTTTCATCAAGTTTTGGAGAACATGTGATACTAGTATCAAGATGTTTTGTGAAATGGCAAAAAAAACCCCAAAATCAAACGGAATATTCCTTATCCTTCCACTTGTGTGCAATCCTTCCACTTGTGAATGCAAACGTGTTTATATTATTAGGAAAACAATACAATCTTCTTGGACTCTACAAAGAACAACCCCACCAAAGAACTACGTTAATCTTAATGACCCTAATCAATATAATAGTCTTTTCTTCTTCTCTCTTTCTTCTAGCCTTCTTATTCTTCCTCCTTCCTTAATTGCTAAGAATACCTTTGTGTTATTCTTGTTTTTTCTTTTATTTTCTTTTTACATATCCTCGAGTTTATGTGAGTCGTTTTTTTTATATTACTTGTTTAGCTTTGTCATCCCAAATTTCTCATATAAGAAAGCTCTCTTCGTCAGCTTTCTTACGAATCTTTTCTTTTAAAATTTGGATATGAGATGAAGAAGTTATGAGCTTTTTTCTCTGCCTTGCTTTTTCTGTTTTTCTTGCTACATCGTTTTTTCTTTTTCTTTTTTTCTATTTTTTTTACTTTTGAAAAACGCCTCTAACTTAATATCCCTTCAACTTCCTTCATCTTTTAACTCTTAAACCTTTCATACCATGCTTTATTCTTATACACCTTAGTATCCAATGTATTTTCCACGGTCTTTTCTTACGAGCAAAATTTGACTTCACATTTAGCCCCCCCCCCCTCCTTGCTTGTTGAGCGAACCATTTATGGTGAGCCTAAAAAAGGAAATGAAAAACTCCTTCGCCTGATGGTAGACTATAGACAAAGAAGGAGAATAAAACCTAAAAATGTAACAAATTACTATGTGAAAAAAAAACTCACACTCCTAGAGAAACAAAAATTTAAAACATGGCAACAATATTAAAGGAGGATTATGAATTAGTTGGGGAATATGCTTGGGGACAAATCCACTTCTTGTTCCCAATGATTGTTTTCCTGAATATCCTTATCCATTATAGAAATATAGGTAGGTTCACAATTCACGTACTTCTTTAGGCGCCACCCATTCACACGTAGGTTCATGAAGAGTCCCATCCAGGTTCTTGAGTTGATAACTTCCATTGTCAAAGTAATTGTGCACCACAAAAGGTCGTTCCCAACGATTTATCATCTTTTGTCCATTTACATTGTCAAAACGATTGTCATAGCGAAGAACAAGAGATCCTTTTGAAAAAGTGTCTTTTCTTGACCTTTTATCATAATACGTCTTCCTCCTCCAAGCCTGTTGTATATAACACTCCACTGCTTCCTCCCTTGAATATTGTAGAATATGGTTTTGTGACAACTTATCCATCATGAAGCATTCTTCATCACGTAGAGATGCTCTTAAAAGTCGATTGCTTTTAATTTGAAGTTCAATTGGAAATAAAACTTCTTATCCATACATTAAGAAGAAAGGTGTAAAATCTGTGGATGACTTATATGATATATGATAGGCCCATGGAGCATCATCAAGGAACTTATCCCATGTTCTTATTCTATTTGTTACAAGTTTTTGAAGATTTTTAATCAAAATACCATTGACCTTTTCGACTGCTCCATTAGGTTGAGGGTAATAGGCCACCTATGTTTGATCTTTAACCTTTCTAATAAGCAAGCCAACACTTCACCACAAAAACTTGGGCCATGATCTGATACAATCTCTAGCGGTACACCAAATCTCGTACAAATATTACGGTAGATGAATTCAGCCACATCCCTTGCTTTAATCGAGGATGTTGTCGTTGCTTCTACCCACCTAGTCATGTAATCAGTAGCTACAAATATGAACTCTTTACCACTTTGGGTTCTTGGAAGGGGACCCACTGCATCAATTCCTCATTTTTCAATGGGAGCAAAAACCACAATAGGATGCAACGGGCCCGCTTGAAGATGTCTCCTTCCTGCCTTTTGACAAGCATCACACAACATGCATCATTCATGAATATCTTTATGGATAGACGGCTATGTAAAACTTGTTAATAAAAAATTTCTCAACATTATATCATGAGAAAAATGCCCTCCACAAGCCTCCTCATGCATTTTGTTGTGAGATCTCCAAAATTTCCTCCTTAATAGGCACTTGTCGTAAAACACCATCTTTGTTTTTATGATATAAGTCTTTATCCGCCATCATATATTGGGATGCTCTCACCACCAATCGTTTTCTTTGTGTAGGATTTAAACCTTTAGGAAAATCACCGCTATTAAGAAACTCAGATACCTCCATAAGAGATGTTGCATCTTTACACTCTTCCAAGATGCATATTGTCTCAGGTTTCAATTTCTTTAATTGATCTTGAGCAAGTGTATCAGCTTCTTTATTGTCCAAACGACTTACATGTTTTAATTGAACTTTATGGAAACATTTAATTAAAGTCAGTGCCTCCTTAAAAAACGTACGTAACCTATCACTTTGACATTTCCACACTCCTTGAATTTGGGACATTAGAAAACTCCTAAAAATTTTGCATGCATAAATTAGGGTTAACATCCAGTTCTCTATATCCATGAAAGTCTTTTCCACATCACTTATTGCTCTACTAATAAAGTAAATAGGATGCATAAGTTTATTATGAGGATCTTGTTGCATAAGAATAACACCAATAGCATGAGAATTAACACTAAGAGAAAGGAAGAAAGTGGGACTACGATTAGGAGGCTTAAGGATAGGAGCTTTTGATAATAAATCTCTTATTGTATCAATTTTTTCTTCTAGAAAAGGATTCCATACAAAGACACCGGTGCGTAGGATGAATCTAAACAGATAAAGTACTTGGGCTAACATATGCCTTTCAAAATAATGCACCTTTTATACAAATGTTTCCAATTACTTAATATCGTTTGGGTAAGCTGGAGCTTTCAGTGCCTTAATCTTTGACGAATCCACCTTGATTCCTTGAAGAGATACCACATGTCCAATCATCACTACCTCTTTTTCACCAATGTGACACTTGTTAGGGTTGAGTTGTCCTTTGCACTCATCAAGTTATTTGAAAGTCGCCCGCACCTTCTCTAGATGATCAATCTTTTTGTTATATATAGCAAAATCATTGAAAAACACCCTTAAAAACTTTCCAAAAATGGGTTGAAATACATGAATAGCCAAACGATTAAAAGTAAAAATGACATTAGTTAATCCAAAGGGCATACACTTATATGCAAAACAACCCCAAGGAGTAATCGACGATTCTTATTTGAAAATAACCAGAGTAACCATCGCAAACGGTGTATAGTTCATGCCCAACAATCTCATCCAAAATCTCATCTTGGAAAGGAAGTGGAAAATGATCTTGTTTGGTTGAAACATTCAAGGGTTTGAAGTTGACACATACCCGCCACGTGCCATTCTTTTTCGAAACTACAACAACTGGTGACACCCACTCAGAATCCTCCATGGGGTAAATGAAACCCGCTCTCAATAATGCTTTGACGTCCTTTAAAAAGCTTCCTTTTGTACCATACCTAATCAACGAAGCTTTTGAGCAATGGGTACACTTCCTTCCTTTAAATTGATGTGATGCTTGATGACATCTACTCCTCTTATCTGCAAATAGTCATTTATGAATCATTTTGGAAACATAGAAAGAAGAGAAATAAACCTTTAACGCTCTTCTCCTTGGATATCTTTGGAAATCATCTTCCCTTTCTCCTCCAAGGTGATAATGCTTTCTTCTTCAATGTCTTCTCCTTCGTCCCTAGACACCACATAAGATGTATTTTCCTCCCAATCCAACGAAGATTCATCACTTGATAAGCTTTCCCTGTCTTGCTCACTATTGTAGGAAGACGATTCTTTCTCCTTTTCACCTTTAATTATTTGTTGTAGATGCATGTCGTAGAAGATGTTGAACCCTTCTAATGGTGATAAGGTCATGATACCATTACTCCAATCTTGGATTAGATTTAACTCTTGCATCCAAGGTCTTCCTAATACTAAGGAATAAGATGGCCCTTTAAGAGGTATGACATGAAAATCCATGGAAATAGATATATACCAAAACATTCAATAACCACATCCTCTATAATTCCCAAACAAGGAACCAAACCCCCATCAACTACAACTACTTTAGCCGAGGACTTCTTACAAATGGGAATTCCAATCTTAGTCACTAAAACTTCAGATATAAGGCTTATTCTAGCACCACTATCTACCAAGGCATCCTTAATTAAAAACCTTTGATGGTTACCGAGATAGTTGGTCGAATATGCTTTCAATCTTTCACTTGCACAACTCCTGCATAATGTAACGTTCTTACGCTCTTTCGTATACTTGATAGGCATCCCCACTCCTTTCGTAGTGATGGCGAAAGTTGGAGAAGTTGTGGCCAAGTGATGTGAGGTCCACTAGAGATTAGATCTTGCTTGAGATTGAATGGTTCCACACCTTTCCCCATCGGCATATCATCAATTTTAATCTTTCTTCGAATGTTTCTTTCTAGGTCCATCCTCCAAGTTAGTCTCCTTAGCCTTCTTCTTTTGTTGAGAGTTACTAGTCTCTCATTCCATTGCTATATTGTTTTGTGATTCCCTAGTTCTCTTTATAGGTGCATCTTCACATTCTTCATCTGTATCATACATAAAGTCAAGAAGATTTACATCAGGGGGAATTATTGGAATTTGAGTTGGGATGTTTTCCCCTTCCGCCACTTGCATGTTGAGTTGGGTAATATTATTTTTTTGATTGCCTTGTAGTTGGTGCATGCCTCGACCCCAACCACCTTGTCATCGTGAAGCACATCGTGTTGATATGTGCCCATCGACACCACATGTGTAGCACACAACCACTCTTCTTTCCCTTGTAGCATCTCGAGTTTGACTTACATTAAAATTCACTTGCATTTGTTGGATTTGTCGAGTAACTTCATCCAAACTCCAATTTAATTGCTTTGTGAAATCCCCCTCTAATTTAGGTTGAATAGTTTCTTGCATTACAAAGGTATTAGTTTGATATGTTGTTGGAGATGTCATAAAAACATTAGGAAACACTTGCCCACCATGTAATATTGATGATTAATTAAGAATAGGGGATGCAATTAGATTACCTCCAATTGTCGTCACTATCGAATCGGCTCCTACTTGTAGAACCATGATGTGTCTATTGTAAGCTTGACAAGTTTGCACGAGTGCTTGGAAAGTCGTAGGATTCTTTATATTTTCTTCCAACGCAAAGTGGGGACTTAATCCCACTTTAAAGTGCTTCATCTTAAACCATTCATCCTTTGTACTCCCACGTAATCGAATCCATGTAGTCCAAAGGTTAATAAACTCTCTCTCATAATCGTTATACTCCATTGTTGAGGTCATCTGCAAACGAAAGAGTTCCTCCCGCACTTCTGTTGCATTACGACGTCTAATACCTTTGCTTTAAATTGTTGCACCAACATTTGGTAATTAATTTGTTGGTTAGTTTGCAATGACTCATACCAATCCCTTGACCACCAATAGAGGAAACTTCTCCAAATCTATCATCTTCCCTATTGATATTGCGTGATGTTCGAAGGCGACCAAGAATGCTCCCGCATCTTGAACCCTATCACCTAGAAAAGCAAATTGAAAAGCCATATTGGCTAAAAATGAGACTTTCCAATAATATAGAAATAATATACCTTCCCTCTGATATGGAAAGAATCAACCCTCCCTGGAACGCCACAATAAAGAGGAGAGATAGAAAAATGATAGAGAAGAGAAGAGGAAGAGAAAAGAATACCTCAATATATTATTGGGAAAACAATATAATCTTCTTGGACTCTAAAAAGAACCCCACCAAAGAACTACGTTAATCTTAATGACCCTAATTGATAATAGTCTTTTCTTCTACTAAGACTCCTTTCACTTCTTCTAGCCTTCTTATTCTTCCTCCTTCCCTAATTGCTAACAATACCTTCCTATTTATATGTTTTTAGTTGCGTTATTCTTGCTTTTTTCTTATATTTTCTTTTTTTACATATCCTCAAGTTTATGTGAGTCATTTTTTTTATATTATTATTTTAGCTTTGTCATCCCAAATTTTTCACATAAGAGCTTTTGATTTCTTATGAATCTTTTGTCTCTCTTCATCTGCTTTCTTATGAATCTTTTCTTTTAAATTTTGGATATGAGATGAAGAAGTTATGAGCTTTTTTCTTTGCCTTGCTTTTTCTATCTTTTTTGCTATGTTTCTTTTTCTTTTCTTCTGCTTTTTCTACTTTTGATTCTAACTTAATATCCCTTCAATTTCCTTCATCTTTTAACTCTTGAACTTTTCATATCGTGCTTTATTCTTATACACCTTAGCACCCAATGTATTTGCCACAATCTTTTCTTACGAGCAAAATTTGACTTCACATATACGAGAGATTGTTGTAATCTGTTCTCCCTTTGTACATATCTGATATAGTAGAAGATTTGTTCTCTCGTGGTTTTTCCCTTGTTTAGGGTTTCCATGTTAAACACTGTGTATTTTGTGCATTTTCTGTTTTCTGTTTAAACATTTCGGCACATCTTTCTGGACTGTCTTCATTTTATTTCCCATCAAACTAGTATCAGAGCGTAAGGAGCAGAGATGGAAGGAGGTGTGAGTGGATTCCCAGGAATGAGGGTCCTGAACTCTCAAAACTATGCAGACTGGATGATCAAGATGGAAGATGTCCTCATAGTCAAAAACTTGTACGAGCCCATCGATAGAATAGAAATACCCACAGGGGTATTAGAGTCTGAATGGAAACTTCTGAATAGAAAGGCAGGGGCCACCATCAAACAGTGTGTCGATTGGAGTGTCCTTCAGCATGTGGCTAATGACACAAATTCCTATGAGATGTAGCAGAAGCTGTCAGGTCTGCATGAGAGGAAGAATGCCCTCAACAAAAAATCTTTGATGAGAAAGAGTGTAAGGTTGAAATACATGGATAGAGATAGCATAGTCGAGCACGTAAGCACATTGATGGTGTATGTGAACCAACTTGCGGCAACCAAGTTTCCCTTGATGATGCAATGCAGGCCATCCTACTATTGTGTACCCCGTTGAACCTTTGGGAGAACCTGGTGGTGACTCTCAACACCTCTGGTCAAGAAGAAAACTTGTCCTTGCAAGTGGTAAAGACAATCATCTTGAATGAGGAGACAAGACGTAAGAACAAGGATGTCTTGTCCTAGTCGGACTCAAACTTGACTCAACATACTGACAAAGGAAGGAAAAGACAGGGAAGTCCACAAAGAAGGGAAAGTTAGGTCCAAGTTCAGAGACAAACTGACATGTTTCTATTGCGGAAAGCCTGGCCACTTCCAGAAGGATTTTCGACACCTCAAGAAGGACAAAGGTGTCTGTAATGATGTCAAACCTAGGAAGATTCCTGATGAAAAGGGCACATCAGCAATAGCTACAAGTGCAGAAGAGATCTTGTTCATTTGTGAGCAAGCAAGCACAAATCTTGCAAGTGAAGAGTGCACATGGGTAATAGACTCCGATGCATCATTTCATGTAACTCCCTTGAGATAATGCTTCTCTACCTACATAACTAGGGATCATGGCTATGTAAAGACGGGAGATAACAGAGAGTGCAAGATAGCCGACATAGGAAGTGTAAGCCTGATGACGTCGACAGGTTGTCGACTGACTTTGAGGGAAGTTCGACATGTCCCCGATATTAGATTGAATCTGATATCGACTGGAAGGTTGGACGACAAAGGCTACAGTGGTAGCTTTCGAAACGGCAAGTGGAAGTTTTACTGAGGAAACCTCATAGTGGCCCGCGCACAAAAAGATGGCACATTGTATATGATGCATGCCTGACTATGCAAGTCCAAAGCAAATGTGGCAGCTGACTCGAGTGGAGAGTTATGGCATAAGAGTCTTGGGAACATGAGTGACAAAGGAATGCACATCCTGGCCGACTAGGAACTTCTCCTAGAAGTGAAAGGAGTGCACTTGGAGAAATGTGTCGACTACTTAGTAGGAAAGTAGAGCAGAGCTACATTCCACTCAAGACCACAGAGAAGAAGAGAAGTTGCATTGATGCTATGCAGATGCTCCATCAGATCAAGGTGGACAGTACTTCCGGACATTCATTGATGACTTTAGTCGAAAGTTGTGAGCTTTCGTACTAAAGTCGAAGGACCAAGTACTATCGTTCTTCAAGGAGTTCCAAGCAAGGGCAGGAAGAGAGTCAGGTCGAAAGTTGAAGGGTGTCCAAACCAATAATAGTGGTGAATATAGAGGGTAGTTCGAAGAGTACTGCAAGGCCCAAGCTATTCGAATCGAATACACACTATTTGAATCGAATACACAGTGGCGAAGTCCCCTGAGTTGAACGGGCTTGGAGAGAGGATGAATCAAACGAGATGAACTCCTTGCGCAAAAATTATACTTACGACTTGGTGGAGCTACCAAAAGGTAAGAGATCACTTACGACTTCCTGAGTTGAACGGGCATGGAGAGAGGATGAATCGAAGGAGATGGACTCCTTGCACAAAAATTATACTTACGACTTAGTGGAGCTACCAAAAGGTAAGAAATGGGTCTACAAGGTGAAGACTAGAGAAGTCGACAACACACCCGGATATAAAGCCTGTATTGTAGTGAAGGGGTTTCAATAGAAAAAGGTTGTCAACTTTGACGAAATATTCGCACCAGTCGTGAAGATGACATCCATACGAATTGTTTTGAGCATAACTACCAATATGGATATGGAGATCAAACAGTTGGATGTCAAAACATCATTCTTGCATGGGGAGCTAGATGAGGAGATCTACATGCAGCAGCCCGTAGGCTTTGAGGAGAAAAGCTTGTATATTGTGAAACAAACTCCACGCCAAAGATACAAGAAGTTTGAATCCTTCATGCTGGAACATGGGTTCCACAAAACACAGGTTGATCACTGTGTGTTCATCAAAAGTTACAATGAAGGTGACTTCTTGATTCTCTTATTATATGTGAATGACATATTGATAGTCGGACAAGACACGAAAAGGATCATGAGCATGAAGAAAGATCTAGGCAAGTCGTTTGCCATGAAAGATCTTGGATTGGCTAAACAGATTTTAGGGATGCACATAGTTTGGGGCAGAACTAAGAAAGTGTTGTGGTTGTCACAAGATAAGTATGTGACAAAGTTCTAGAAAGATTCAACATGTCGGAAGCAAAGTCAGACAGCTATGTGTTGCCGACCAACTGCAAGCTGAATGCAAAGCAATGCCCTCAAGGGGAGAAAGAAAAGGTTGAGATGAAGAAAGTATTGTATGACTCAGCCGTCAGCAACTTAATGTATGTTATGGTCTATACGAGACCAGACATAACATTTGTTATAGGAGTAGTAAGACGATATATGAGTAATCAAGGTAGAGAACATTGGGCAGCCATGAAATGGATACCGAGGTACTTAAATGGCACCTCGGGGGTGTGCCTCTAGTATGGTGTCAGAAAATTTGTACTCAAAGGTTTTACTGACTCGAACATGTCAAGGGATGTAGACTCGAGTTGAACCACTTCAGGGTATGTGATGACATATACATGTGGAGCACTATCATGGCAGTCAAGACTGTAGAAGTCTATGGCCTTGTCGACCACAGAGGCAGAGTATATGGCAGCGTAACAAGCCGTCAAAGAGCTAATTTGGATGAGAAATTTTCTCAATGAGTTGGGAATGAAGCAAAGGGAGTTCTTGCTTCATTGTGAAAGCAAGAGTGTCATACATCTAGTCAAGAATGTTGTGTATCATTCCCCGACCAAGCATATACAGAGAAGATATCACTGGTTGCGGGAGAAAGTGGAAGAAGGAGAGTTTACTGTCGTGAAGATCCATACTGACGACAATGGATCTGACATGTTGATGAAGAACCTATTGATGGACAGACGCAGAGACTGTCGACAAAGGACAGGACTAGCCGATTCCACCAATAGGAGTGAAGGGGGAGTTTGTTAGGAATACGTCGCTCCTATGGGAGGAGCCTACTGGTCAAACTGAGAGCCGACAATCACAAACAAGGAGTAGCCAACTAGTCAGGCTAAGAGCTGATAGTCAATGACAAAGAGTAGTCAACAGTATAGTAAGTGATCCAAGTCGAAGACACGACCGACTAGTCGGCCCAACCGGATGGCCGACTACACGACCAACTTGACAGTTGACATGTGAGTCGGCTAGTCGAATCGACTAGTCGATCAATCGGCTAATTATCGACAGTTAGTGTTATTAACAGGAAATAATAATACAAGACATATCTGTAAATATCCCATAATGTGTATAAGTATACATATACCTAGAGAAAACTTTAGGCATGTAGAACAAGTGATATAGATTAGAGTTTTTGTAGTTGAGATTTGTAGAGTGTAGAGAGTAGAGGAGGGTGAGAGTGAGTGTGAGTGTGAGGGTGAGCGGCGCCATAGCTGTGTAGTAGTAGACGTCAAGAGCCTTATGTGGTTGATGCACTTTGTATGTGAGAGAGTGTTGTAATCTATTCTCCCTTTGTACATCTCTAATATAGTAGAAGATTTGTTTTCCCGTGTTGTTTCCCTTGTTTAGGGTTTCCACTTTACACATTGTGTATTCTGTGCATTTTCTGTTTTTTGTTTATACATTTTAGCACATCTTTCTCGACTGTCTTTGGTATATTTCCTATTAGTCTATACATACAAGTCAACTATGTGAGCACTTTTATACAAGTCCTTAAAAGGACAGATAGAAGTATTGTAGGAAATAGAGTGGAATATTTCTCGGCCACAACCAAGGCTTGAGTCACTTCAATAAGAATGAAACACAGGAATGGGAAGTGGAGAGAGTGAACGCACGTACACACACAAACAATAGAGAGTACACATGATGTTTACGTGGAAAACCCTAATAGGGAAAAACCACGGGAACCCACAGACTCCAAGCTATCACTATATGAGAAAGGTACAATCAAAGACTCAAAGGCAACGACCTCGAGCTCTGTATCTACGCCAATCGGCGATTACAACAGAAATCGTTCTGTATCTCACACTCTCTCTATACAACAATATGACAACAATACTCTCTCTCTCAAAGTGATTGCCCTAAGTCATATTTATACTTATATGAACTTAGGTCTATTTACAAATATAACCTCAATAGGCTTACTCAAAACATATTTACAAATATGTCTTATCTTCCTGTTCTCGCCGGGTCCATCCGATCCGGTTTCCAGATCTCTTCCAGTTCTCATCGGTGTCGTGAAGATTTTCGGCAATAGTGTGAAAATCCCATAAAACGTACGAAATCGAGTATAAATCACATAGTACAATAATTGTGAAGATAACATTTTAAATAGATTTAATATCTAAGTACAAAATGATGGAGGTTTCGAATGCACTTTATTACACAAGAAACAGACAACTAAATGTCAAGATATGAGGGTATAAAGTTTGTGAAAGGAAAAGAGAAAATTGTGAGATATCCCACATAGGCACGACAAATACAGCTCTCATCATATATAAGGTGGAGCAAAAGATATTATCTTTGTGTCTATGTGTGGAGCATAGAGAGTTCAAGGTAACTTGAACTAAGAGTAGAGGTGGGCTAGCTACTCGTAAAGGGTTTTGGCCAACCAAAACCGAACCGGCGATGGAGCCAGTGATCCGACGGCAATCCGGCGAGGCACCGGTAACCGACGGCATCCGGCGGCGGCACCGGCATCCGGCAACATCCGACGGCATCCGGCGAACCGGCGTCCAGCGACTAGATAAATAAATATATAAATATATATACATATTTACATATACAAGGAGGGCAAGTAAGGATTCAAACCTTGCACCTCCAAGTTAGGAGTCAATTGGCTTACCATTAAGCCATGCTATTTAGTTGAAATTATATTTCTATCATTGTACTTTTACATGTAAATTCTCATACATGAGAGCTAAAATGAGTGACATGGTTATCATGCACCACATGTAATACTTAAGCGCCAAATGGCAAACATGCAATTTATGCATGTCTTGTACCCTCACATGCATCATATGCATGAGAGCATCTATAAAAGAGGGAAGGGGGAGGAGAAAAAAGGACGGTTTTTTTTTTATGAAATTAAGAAGAAGAAATTCGTTATCAAATTGATGGTGTAACTTGTTTCTTAAATCCAAAGATAAAAAGTTCAATCGATCTTTCTCGATCATTTAATCTCAACTTCTCTCTTTCCCAATATATCTTAAGTACTTTCTCGCCAAAGCTTGTATCGACTCTAAATCCTTCTGGTCCAGAACCCCGGCGGTTCCGCCTCACGATCCGCGTGTAGTGACGGATCTTCACGACATCGGGTCCTCTTCATTCATAAACGGATCCCATCCGAAGGGACCGCCTTCCCAACAAGTACTAACATGTACTTCAATGCTCATAACTGAGCAACTAAGCAACTGACACTAACTCCTAAAATTATGCCTATCTAGTAGGCTAGGATCGTAGGCCTCCAACGGTTTAACGGTTCTCGGGGATAAAACTCACCAATCTGGCTCTCCGATCCGATCCGGGCCTAGCCGACCGGTCTTCACTCGATCTGGCTCGTGACTTGTTCCATTGATCTGGCCCATGTTCAGCTTGCTTCTCAACACTCCCCCTCAACCTCAACTTGAGGTTCCTTCTACTCTGCCAATTTCTTGCCTCGGCTTCTTCTAACATGTTCATGCCTTGCTCACGCCCCTCATGCGGTCTAGTCTCGAGTTCCACGACCCCTCCAATCCAACACATCTTGACCCATCCGATTTTGTGCATCTCAACCCCTACGGTTGGCTTGTCTGCTCATCGAGCCTATCTCAGCTCCCTCGTTTTCACGATATTGGTGCCCCTTGGCCCGTTGGTTCAGTGTCAGCTTCAGCTACCTTCTTGTCTGCTTGGCCTTCATGTGATTCAGCTCATCCGAATCAAACCAGTTGACCAAATCGGTTGTCTCCAATCCATCATCCTTCTTCAGGCCCTTGACCACATCCGACCACGTCTTGGTCTTGGCCTTTTTCTTTTGGTCAACTCTGTCCTTCTTGACTCTGCCGCCCTTGCCACTTCCTCCGGTTTTTCTGGATGTGTCAACTTCTTTAGCCGATTCCGCATCCTCTTCGGCTCTCTTTTTCTCAGCCGACTCATTTCTGCTCTCTTCCTTCCCGATTGCTCCACCTTTTCTCCCCCTCAAGTGTGGCACATCGAGATGTTGTAAACTAAGCATCTCAAAAAAGTGTTGCAACTTGTCTTATTCGAGAGAGCCTTGGTGAAGATGTCGGCAACCTACCAATCGGTTCAAACATACCGGAGTTCTACTTCACTACTCAAAACCTGTGCGCGCACAAAGTGATAATGCACTTCGATGTGCTTTGTGCAAGCATGGAAAATAGGGTACTTGGCGGGGTTGCATGTTACTGATGTTGTCGCAATAGATTGGGATCGGAGTAGGAACCTCGACCCTTAAGTCTTGCGGCAGCTGTTGGAGCCATATAACTTCACAGGTTGCAATAGTGGCTCCTCTATACTCAGCTTCGGTGCTTGACAGGGCCACTGTCGGCTACTTTTTGCTGCTCCACGTTACAGTCCTGCTTCTAAGAGAAAACATGAAGCCCGATGTCAATCGGTGATCCGATGCATCTCCGATCCACTCGGCATCCGTATAGCCGACTAGCTGTTTCGTTATTCTGTGTTGGTATAGTAGTCCCTGATCCTTCGTGTCGCTCACATATCTCAATATTCGATGCACGCACTGAAGGTGCTCGGCAGTTGGTCTCTGCATGAACTAGCTGACCACTCCTACCAGATAGCTAAGATCGGGTCGGGTGATAGTTAAATAGATGAGGCTTCCAACAATTTTCCAGACCCATTTCTCATCGGAGGCCACACCCGAGTCAAGATGTAGCTTCAGGTTCTTGTCGAGAGGTGTCGAGACAGATCAACAATCCATCATGCCGAACTTGTACAACATATTCAGAACATAGTGTCGTTGAGACAACAATATGTTGTTGGGGATGTGGATCACTTCGATCCTGAGGAAGTACTGAAGGTCCCCCAGGTCCTTCGTCTCAAATGCGGTGCACAACTGGGACTTGACTCGGCCGATTTTAGTGAGGTTGTCCGGTGATGACCAAGTCGTCGACATATATCAAAATGCACACAGGACCTTTTGGACCTTTTTGAATGAACAATGATGAGTCGGATTTGGAGGCCGCAAACCCCATCTTACACAACCAGTGCGTGATCTTTGAATTCCAACCACGAGGGGCTTGCTTCAAGCCATAAAGTGACTTCTTCAATCGGCATACTATTGACTTGTTCATCTCCGACTGAAATCCGGGTGGTTGGACCATGTATACTTGAGGAAACATGTTCTTCACGTCCATCTAGTGGAGATGCCACCCCTTTGCCGCTACGACCGCCAGCACCACACGAACCGTCGTCATCTTCGCTACTGGTGCGAAGGTCTCGTCGTGGTCGATTTTGTGACTACACGTATCCCTTGGCCACCAAGTAGCCCTTGTACTAGTTGACCGAACCGTCAACATTATATTTCACCTTATATACCCATTTGCAATTGATCGGTTTGTAGTGTCGGGGAGGGTCAACCAGGTCCCATGTGTCATTGGCATCAAGTGCACGCATTTCTTCCTCCATAGCGGCATGTCAGTTCGCATCCTTTGCCGCATCTGTGTAGCTCTTTGACTCATGCACTTCCGCCACTTTCGTCATGTACGCATAGTGGTGCACCATGTACTCATTATAACCATACATGATCACCGGTTTCTTGTGGCATGTGGATCGGCGTAACTTCTCGTTATCCAATTTAAAGGCCCTCTTGGTCGCATCCAACCTCAACTCTTGAGGTCCGTCTTCACTTCTCTTGTTCTACTCGTCATCTCTTCATTCTGTTGGTCATTCCGACTCAGCTCTTCATTCGGCCCACTTAGCCAAAATGAGATCAGACTCTCATCTAGAACTCTGAAATCTTCTTCTTCTTCTTCCCGAATCATGTTGGGCTCATTGCCCTCATTCTCTGTAATCAGGAGGTCGGAGTTGTCGAGTGTTGGACCATACTAGGACACTAACTCGTCGAATACAACGTCTCAGCTTACTCAAACTTGTTTGGTCTAGGGGTTATAACACTTATACCCCTTCTGTTCATGTGAGTATCCGACTAATATGCACTTTTCCGACTTTGCGTCCAACGTCTTCCTCTTCTCATCCGGCACATGCACATAGGCAATGCTACCGAATATCCTCAAGTGTCTCAAATTCGGCTTTCGCCCGGAATACAACTTGTCTACCGACACCTTCTCTCTAATCTGATTCTGGATGTAGACCGTTGTTTGAATCTCTTCAGCCCAATAAAACATAGGCATGCTCTTCTTGTCGAATACAAGTGTATAATGGACGTACTCACACTATCCCTTCGGGCCATTTGTGTAATTAGCATAAATGGTAGTTGCCCTAAGTCGGTCACTATATATAGTGACCTTGTAACCTTCTTGTAAGGTTGGATGCTGTATTATTGTTTCTATTGAATAGAAAGTCTTTTGTGCCTCTCTCTCTCTCTCTCTCTCTCTCTCTCTCTCTGTGCAACGACCTAGAAACTGTCATACGCAGGTATTCAAACACCAATCGAATGCTTCTTGATCTTCCGCATAGACGACCTCGTCTCCAACATCTGGTATCAGAGCCTGCACAGTAGTCGGTCCTTCAATCTGCTGTCGGCCGTCGTCTCAGCCTGCACAGCATTCGGTTTCCTGCGTCATTCGAAGAAGAGAGAAGAAGAAGAGAAACGAGGCTTGCATCTCATCGCGTTAGATCATCTTCGCTTGGAGTAAGCCAGCAGGTTGTACTCTGTCCCTTGTGATCGTAACCGCTCGAGGTGAAATCCCCTTGTGCAACATTGACACGATCGTGCTCCACCCGGTTAAACGGCATCCGAAGAGGTAATCAAACGCCGCTCATTGTAACCACTCGGTGCAGATCGGTCTTAAGACAACAACCCCAAATTTGTGCTTCATCTGGCTGATCGACATTCGGGAGGATCAGTTGGATCCGTCTCTCTCGTTGCTGCAGTCAACCGAAGCAGAATCGGTCCAGATAATCGGTTTCAATAATCGGTATTCGGCATATATATCCGAAACGAACCGGGCTCACTCCGACTCGGCAACATTCGGGAAGACCAGTCGGTTCTGTCCCTCAAGCTACCGGAGTCAATTCGAGCAAGTTCCGAAGCCGAACCGACTCGGGTTCAAATCCGACTAGAACGATATCGGGTGAGCCAACCGGCTGCACTCCAACAAGGTTCGTAGTCAACTCCGAACCGAGCTCCGTCAACCGAAACCAAATTTGATGGCATCAACATCCGGCTCGTCAAAAATGAGTCTACGCAAGTTCGATGGATCGAACTTCAACTTCTGGAAGGAACAAATGCAGGACTATCTCATAGTCAAGGGGCAAATCGATCCCATCGAAAATGAAGAACCTCCAGAAGGATACAAACCAATTGAGTGGCAGAAGCTGGACAGAATCGTCCGCGCCATGATTCGGATGCACCTATCGGAATCGGTATACTTTACGGTGCAATCGTGTACGACAGCATTCGAACTGTGGAAAACACTGTCGGACACTTACGAAAAGAAGGTCGCCGCAACAAAGATGTTTCTGATCCGGCGCCTCTACAACTTGCGGATGAAAGAATCCGACTCGGTTCAAGCACACCTCAATGAGTACGAAAGCATAAGCTCCCAAATCTCGTCACAGGGGACGGCAATCGAGGATGAACTCAGAGCAATGATACTCATGAGTAGCCTTCCCTCATCATGGGAAACTTTCGTCACAACCGTGTGCAACGCGTCAACCACGGCTGTTAAATACTCCGAAGTCACGAGCGCAATCCTGACCGAAGCAGCTCGGAGAAAGTCTTTCGCCAAAGACTCAACAGACGACGCTTATGTAGTACAAGGTTCGACAGACCGATCGAACATACGAGGAAGAGATTCCTCACGGCCGCCGAACAATCAGCGAAGACGGAGCCAGTCACGGGATAACCGAATCTGCAACTATTGCAAGAAACCCGGACACATCAAAGCCGACTGCCGCGCACTCAAGAACAAGAACAACAAGAAGAGTGGCCGGCATGAGGAGATCAATTACGTCAGCTTCTCAGCTGATGTGCTACCAGACGACCCGAATATACTATCAATCGAAAATCCAGTCGGATCAGAAGTCCTACTCACGACTGAAGAGTCGAGCACATGGCTCTTAGATTCGGGCGCGTCATTTCACGTGACTCCTCATCGATCCCAATTTCGGCAATATACGATCCGTCACTCCGACTCAGTTCGAGTCGGCAACTCACAACACTGTGACATCATCGGAATCGGCACAGTAGAGCTCAACCTTGCAGGTGGCTCTACACTTGTACTCCACAATGTCCGACATGTACCCGAGCTCTCAAGGCCATTGATCTCAGTCGGACAACTAGATGAAGACGGCATTCGTGCCGGTTTTTCTTCGGGAGGGTGGACACTCCACAGGGGGAACCTCCTGCTTGCTAGAGGACCCAAGATACACTCACTGTATCCGTTACATGTTACGCTCAGAGAGGGTAACCTGTTTTTGGTGGATATTCCTGTGTCATCACTATGGCACCGAAGATTAGGACACCTCAGCAAGGCCGGCATTACGCATCTATCTAGAGTCGGATACATCCCCAAACTCTCCTTCTCCGACCATCAATTCTGCGAGCATTGCCAGTATGGCAAACAAGCAGCCGCATCACACCCGACATCAGCACCAAGAGAAACGAGACCTCTTGATTTGGTCCACTCGGACGTCTGTGGCCCAATGCCGCATCAGTCTCTCGGCGGTGCCACTTACTTCGTCACTTTTATTGACGATTCAACTCGAAAGGTGTGGGCTTATCCGATTCGCACCAAAGATCGGGTCTTCTCGATCTTCTCAGATTGGCTCGCTATGGTAGAAAATCAAACCGACCGAAAACTGAAATGCTTTCGGACCGACAATGGGGGAGAGTTCAAATCCGAAGAATTCGTCAAATTCTGCCGACAACGCGGCATCCGACGTGAGTTTACGGCACCACACAGTCCGGAGCAAAACGGGATTGCAGAGCGAATGAATCGGACAATCCAAGAACGGATAGTTTCCATGCTCCAACACTCCGGACTGTCGGATGGCTTCTGGGCAGAGGCTCTACTCACGGCAGTACACATAATCAATATGTCGCCAAGTAGACCTCTAGGACTTCAAATTCCTCAGGAACTATGGATCGGCAGTAAGCCGAATTACGACAAGCTGAGGATCTTCGGATGCGAGGCGTACGCCCTTATTCCGAAAGATGATCGCCGAAAACTTGCACCTCGGTCCAGGAAATGCATTTTCCTCGGATATGGATCCGACGGCGAAATGGGATACCGACTCTGGGATCCCGAACGCAGACAAATCGTCCGAAGTTCGGACGTTGTGTTCAACGAGTCGGCTATGAATCCATCAGTCAAAAAACCGATCGAAGTCCGAAGGGTAACATTTTCCGATGTGCCGACCCTTCAAGAAGGCCCCGCTCTCAACACACGGTCAGCTTCACGGGTAGCTGAACCTTACACTACCGACTCGGACAACTCCGACTCGGCACAGCAGAACAATCCGCTTTCGGACCATCCGACCTCGATACCCGATGCGACCAGTCCAATCATACCTCGACGATCCGAGAGACTGTCGCAACCTCCGGAGAGGTATTCTCCTGGAATTTTCTTCACCGACGCCGGCGAACCGACGTCTTACGAAGAAGCATCGACATCTGTCGATTCCGCCACCTGGCATCTGGCGATGGAGTCGGAAATGCACTCCATTCGGGCAAACAAGACTTGGGATCTGGTCGAATTACCTAAGAACCGACGTGCTCTTCCTTGCAAGTGGGTTTATCAACTAAAAGAGACGTCTGATTCGACCACCCCAAAGTACAAGGCCAGATTAGTTGCGAAGGGCTTCCGACAAGAATATGGCGTCGACTTCGACGAGATTTTTTCACCAGTGGTGAAAATGACAACCCTTCGTTTTCTACTCGGCGTAGTGGCAGCCGACAACTTGGAGCTGATTCAGCTAGATGTCAAAACAGCCTTCCTCCATGGTGATCTCGAGGAGGAAATTTATATGGAGCAGCCAAAAGGCTTCGTGGCAACTGGCCAAGAACATCTAGTCTGCCGACTCAGGAAGAGTCTATACGGCCTCAAACAGGCACCACGACAATGGTACAAGAAGTTCGACGACTTCATCCAATCGATCGGCTTCTCCAAAAGCGATGAGGACCATTGTCTCTTCACCAACACAGCTCAAGATGGATCACCCATCTTCCTCATCATTTACGTGGACGACATGCTAATTTCTGGACGCCACGCGGGCGAACTTGCCGATCTCATTCGGCAACTGCGGTTGAAGTTTGCCATGAAGGACCTCGGTCCGGCACGACACATACTCGGCATGAAGATTAGTCGGCATCGCGATAAACGACATCTTTTTTTGTCTCAGACCGACTATATCCGACGTGTCTTGGAACGCTTCAACATGCAATCAGCCAAATCTGCTTCAACCCCGCTCCCAATGAATCTTCGGCTCTCTCAGCGAGACTGCCCGACATCCGGCCCGGAGGGGGAAGATATGAAGTCGGTACCGTATGCACCGGCAGTCGGCTCCCTTATGTACCTGATGGTCGCGACACGGCCTGATATTTCTCATGCCGTAGGAGTCGTTAGCAGATTTATGCACAATCCTGGCCGATCGCATTGGAACGCAGTCAAGCATGTGTTCAGATATCTGGCTGGCACAAAAGACCATGGCATTCTTTTCGGTCCGAACCGAACCTCAGGCGTAGTCGGTTACACCGACTCGGACTTCGCCGGCTGTATAGACAGTCGGAAATCAACAACCGGATACTGCTTCAAATTCGGCAATGGAGCAATTTCGTGGAAGTCGAAACTTCAGGAGTGCACAGCGACCTCAACGACCGAAGCAAAATATGTAGCTGCGTCCGACGCAGCAAAAGAAGCCTTATGGCTCGGTCGGCTGGCGCACACGTTTCGGCAAGTCGATCATGACTCGGCCCCAGTTGTCTATAGCGACAGTCAAGGTGCTGTTGCCTTGTCGAAAAATCCGGTTCACCACAACGCCTCCAAACATATCGACGTTCGATATCACTTCGTTCGGGACTGCGTCATCTCAGGGAAAATCGGTCTAGAGAAAATATCCACAACCGACAATGTCGCAGATGGAATGACCAAGTGTCTTTCGGCAGACCGCTTTCGGTCTCTTCGGCATCAGATGGGCGTAACGACAAACCAGTCCGGTTAGAGCCGGACACAGCGCAGGATGGTTTCCGACAACCGACATCAGTTCCTTAATGATCGGCTTCAACTCTTCCGACCCGACCAGTTCGGTCTTCTGCCTTTGGACCCTGCCGACTCGAACAAAAACTGATATGTCCGAGAACCTAAGTTTATACCTGTAATCTTAGATAACCCATGTATACGCCCATTACGGGGGAGTGTCGAATACAAGTGTATAATGGACGTACTCACACTATCCCTTCGGGCCATTTGTGTAATTAGCATAAATGGTAGTTGCCCTAAGTCGGTCACTATATATAGTGACCTTGTAACCTTCTTGTAAGGTTGGATGTTGTATTATTGTTTCTATTGAATAGAAAGTCTTTTGTGCCTCTCTCTCTCTCTCTCTCTCTCTCTCTCTCTGTGCAACGACCTAGAAACTGTCATACGCATCGAATGCTTCTTGATCTTCCGCATAGACGACCTCGTCTCCAACACTTCTCTTCTACCATTGCATGTGTCGCTTCCACAACCGACCGGCTCTTCCTTTCGGCTACACCATTCTGTTCCGGCGTATATCTGCAGCTGAATTCATGCCGAATTCCCATTTGCTGAAGATAACAATTGAACTAGCCGGAAAAGTATTATTTTCCACCATCCAACCGCAAACACTTGATCTTCCTCTATGTTTCCCTATCGACAAGACTCTTTAGGTTCCGGAAATAGTCAAAGAATTTTATTTTCTTCTCTGTGAGATAGATCTAGGTGTGCCAGCTATAGTCGTCGATGAAGGAGGCGAAGTAACGACTCCCGCCTAAGCTCACATTCTGTGTTGGTTCCCAGACATCCGAATGTATCAAGTCGAGCTTGTTCCAGCTCTAATTTCACTTGTTAGGGAATGGAAGTCGGTGTTGCTTACCTAGCTGGCAGGCTTCACTGATTTGGGCCTTTTGGCAAATCAAACACAACTTGTTTCATTTGCAGTTCTTGAAGCCTCTAATAGTTGATGTGGCCGATCCACTTATGTTAGAGGTTGAAGTCTGATTCGACCTTCTGTCCTTTAACAAACAGTGCGGTGCCGACGTCTTTTGTATCGAGGATGAACATCCTCCCTTCCTGGTGCCCTTGCGCAATGATCTGACCCTCTTCTTCGATGAAGCACCCGAGATGGGTGAATCGGACCTGCATCCCTTGGTCGACGATCTGTCTGACTGACACCAAGTCTTTAGTTATCGTCGGGACATGCAGTACGTTCATAAGTCTCCCCTTCCGTCTGACATGACTTAGGGGGATTTTGCCGACATGTTCGATCGGATGCACGGCATCACCAGTTTCAACGACTCCCAATTGTTCTGGTTTCTCTAGATATGAGAACCACTCTTCGTGGCTCGTCATATGATTAGACGCTCCAGAGTCAACATATCACCCCTCGTTCGGTTTGAAGGTGCTCTTCTTCATCGAATTTTCCTTGTGCTTCATCACAAAGGTTGGGCCCATTCCAGTTTTAGGTCCTTCCGACCCTTCGGCGTAGAGAGATCGTTGCCGACTTCCTTGTTCTACTTTGCTGGATTCAGATTTTTTTGAATCGGCGCGCTTCTTTCAGCACTCGCTTTCTTCGTGACTCTTCTAGCCAGAATACCAACATTCCGTTTCGGCTTTCCCTTGCGGCTCTCGGCGCCGCCTTGACTCCCCCTACTCGTGGAGGGTCCAAAATTGTTGTCAGCATGTTGATTATGGCTTTGATTCTACTCTTGTCGGTTGCCTCCATTGCGTGTCGATCCACGTCATCCTCCACGCCTAAAGGGCCAATCTGCCTCCATGTACAACATCTGATTGTCGAATTATGTGCTCCTTAATGCACCCACGTGGTTTTCTTCAACCAAAAGTATTGATTGTAAGTTAAGAATGACAGTGGCTTTCTCTATGTGCAAATAACCATCCGAATCGGTCCGTACCCCTGTGCTAGACCACTAGCCCTCCTTCGGTGTTTTTGCATCTCGAATGTAGCCCATGCACATAGGATGCAAGGCAATAGAGAATTATGCTCTCTCCTTGTTCCCAAGCCGGGAAGTCCTTGTGTGCCAAATCCGGCACTACTTCGTTCACTCCTTCCACATAACTCCGGTATCCGTCTCCAAGAAGATTTCGGTGCATCTTGTAAGACCAGGATGCATAGTTGCTCCGATTGAGCTTCTCCATCGGAAGTGAGCTTGCCATTCCTCTGACCATTTGTTTTCTTCTTTTCTGTTCTCAACCGGGTGTTAGGGTTTGTCTATGTTTGAGTGTTTGTCGACAGCAGAGGATTCTCAACCCTCACGCTCTGATACCATGAAAAGAGTAGTGTGCGGAAGCTACATAGACAGTACCGGCTCAGCTAGACAACAACAAAGAATAGTAAATTGTGAGAGAGAGTGTGTGTGTGTGTGTGCGTACATGGGAGGGATAGAGAGAGCAGAACACAAAAACTCTATTTCAAAAATAATACTCTGTCTATACATACAAGTCTGCTCTGTGAGCACTTTTATACAACTCCTTAAAAGAACTGACAGAAGTATTGACATGTACTTCAATGCTCATAACTGAGTGACAGACACTAACTACTAAAAATATGACTATCTACTAGGCTAGGATCGTGGGCCTCCAACGGCCTACCGACTCTCGGCTTGTTTAGCAGATCCGGCCCATGTTGAGCTTACTTCTCAACTATGCGTAGATAATCGTTTGTATAAGTAAAACATATAAATTTAATATTGATGAAGTGTTAGTACAATGGTAAGGCATGAATTTGTTAACATGGACGTACAAGGTTCAAATCTTGCCCTATGCATGTAACATAATTATTTTAGTATTTTCTCCTATTTCTTCATCCGTATTCGTTCGGGTACTCCATATGTATTTCACATAGTGTACGAAGTATACTACAACACTTACCCCCTCCGAACTTGCACATCCTCCGGTATGTGCCGAAGTTGCGGGTATTTGTTACTCACTTTCTTCGCTTTCTACACCTTCGTGATCCATGTCCGATTATTCCTCTATGTTGGTTTTATCAAAAGTTACGTAAGGTTCAGCGTCACTTTGCTTCTTGAAAATCTTCACCTGCTTCCCCGCTATAGGCACCCGTAGTATTGTTCCATCCAACTCGAATAGTCAGTAAGTTCCATTATTGAACCGTACAAGGTACGAATCTTGCCCTATGCATGTAACATAATTATTTTAGTATTTTCTCCAATTTCTTCATCTGTATTCGTTCGGGTACTCCATATGTATTTCACATAGTGTACGAAGTATACTACAACACTTACCCCCTCCGAACTTGCACATCCTCCGGTATGTGCCGAAGTTGCGGGTATTTGTTACTCACTTTCTTCGCTTTCTACACCTTCGTGATCCATGTCCGATTATTCCTCTATGTTGGTTTTATCAAAAGTTACGTAAGGTTCAGCGTCACTTTGCTTCTTGAAAATCTTCACCTGCTTCCCCGCTATAGGCACCCGTAGTATTGTTCCATCCAACTCGAATAGTCAGTAAGTTCCATTATTGAATACCTTTTGAACTTCATATGGTCCGAACCACGTTTTATCGAATTTTCGTATCGAACTATGTTGATGATCCAAACTGCTGTCATAGACTATCACCCAATCCCCTTCTTCGATCTTTTGTGGTTGTAGACAGTGCTTTTTATCAAATCAGTGTTTGCTCCAGAATCGCTCTCCTTGATGTCAGCGTACCGCTTCCGCAACATCCTCTAGTCTTCCTTCTAGTTGTCGTATACGGACCACTAGTAGTGTTGCGAATTTGTCTCTCCAGTGGGAAGAAGATCCGACTGTTCGGAAAGGCTGACAGTCGGAAAAACAGGAGCCGAGTTGATGAGGGACTTGGCCGAGGCCGATAGAACAAGGCCGAAACCGGAATTGTGTAAATAGCCAACTTGGGAGACTATACTTGTAAATAGTCTAAGTGTGCGCCCCATGAGGGCTACGTATGTAAATAACCAGAAAGTTGTGTAAGTATATATGAAACTAGGGCAAACTTTTGGAGAGAGAACAGTGTGTACAGAAGTTGTAGTGCGCAAGAGAACGTGAGAGAGTGTGAGAGAGAAGAAGGTAGAGTCGCGCCACAGCTGTGTGCGTAACAGCAGACGCGAAGAGCCCTGTGTGGCCGATACACTCGTAAGAGTGTTGTATTCCTCTCAGTGTTGTATATCCACTATTTGTATAGTGAAGATTTGTTCACCCGTGGTTTTCTCTCGTTTTAGGGTTTCCACGTAAATCTCTGTGCACTCTTGTTTATCTTGTCTTTTTCTGGCATTTTTTGTGATTCGTATTTAGCATTGTCTGTTCATTCTGATTTAATTCCACAACGATTTCTCGACAAGTAGTTCCTCCCGACTCATCGCTTCCTTCCGTGGTAGCATTGTCCATGTCGCAATTGCGGTTTCCGTAGGCATTATTGGAGCTTGTCCGGTTATAAGTTCCGTTGGCATATAACCGGTCACGGAACTATGCGTTGTGCGATCCGCCCATAGGGCATTTGTTATGGATTATGTTCATAGTTGTGATACATGTTGCCGATCAAAAAAGCCTCGACATCATCCATATGGCTTATTACAGCCAATGCCTATTCCCGAGAGCCCATGGAAATCTATTTCCTTAGACTTTATTACGGCTCTTCCACCTTCCAAGGGTTTTGATTCTATTCTCACGGTAGTAGATCATTTTACAAAGATGGAGCATTTACTTCCATGCACAAAGATTATTACTAGCCAAGAGACAACCGATTTACTCATGCGGGAGGTGTTTCGCCATCACTGTCTTCCAAACGATATTATCAATGATCGGGGTTCCCAATTCATCTCAAAATTTTGGTGGCACATGTTCAAACTCTTACATACTTCTTGTAAACTCTCTTCTAGCTATCATCCAGAGACTAATGGGCAGAGTGAATGCACCAACCAAACAATCCAACAATATCTTCGTTGTTTTGTCAACTATCAACAAGATGATTGGGTTGATCTATTACATTTGGCGGAATTTTCTTACAACAACTCCGAACATTCTTCTCCTGGATATTCCCTATTTTTTGCGAACATTGGGTATCATCCTCGTTGGGCAATGCTTGAACATCCCGAACTTCCAACAAACCTAGTTGTGTTACCCATAGGAGTTGTACAAGGCAGTATAATGGTAAAACACGTTAAAGAGGTTGTTCGGTATGTGTAATGTAGATGAGTATGTGTGAGCACATGCACAATTATGTGCATGTGACAAGAATGTAACGGTCTCTTTTTGTAACAGACATATTATTTACCGTTACATTATGTATTATATAAACCCTTATGGGGCATGTAATGAGATATAGTTTTTTCCCCTCTCATTTGGTGTCATTTCCTATTTGTCTTTCTCTCTTGCTCTCTCTCTAACGTAACCCCCTTGGGAGGGGGGTGAAGCCATTCTAGGTTTTACCCCCACCCAACAACACTTTTGGCACGGCCGAACGGCGGACCCTCCCTTTAGAAGAAGTCTCTCACTCTCCCTCTCCATCAGTAATCTCTCTAGCTCTCTTTTGTGTTCATTGTAACCCATTCCTTTCCTTTTCCTTTGAGCTAGAGATCGATATTCTCATTCTCAAACTCTAGCCTTTTCAGTCCCACCCCATCCCTCACCTCCTACGTCGTCAATGCTCTACACATGAGAAGCAACATCAAGAGATTCAAACTTACAGGATACGGTGATGAATATATGCGAACCAGCTCATCAAGATCAGACCTAGAGAGCTATACTTTTGTACAAGAAGTAAGTGATCAGATGTTGCTGATGCATTAGATCGGAGCAAAAGAAACAGTGGCCAAGATCGACATGTATCTGAAGAAACTTCTTAAGAAAGCAGATCCAAATAGTATGCAAGACATCATTAAAGATGTGATGTTAGAGGGGGTGCAGCGAGTGAATAGAAAACGATCGAAAGCATGAGACTGCATTTCGAATGGGAGAAGAAGAATCGAATGAATCTATAGCCAACTGGAAAGAAAGAGAGAGCCAAAGACCAACCCCCACCTATGATGATGATGATGATGATGACGCTTCCTCTTTTGTAGGAAGAACGCCATGGATGTAAACTTTGGCCTCCTCTAAGTGCCCCTGATTCCCAAACATGCATGTATAGTGGGACAACGCAGAAGGAGTTGGAGCAGGAGGAGGAGCCATGGCGGCTGCCATTGCTAGTGGCCCAACAAGAGGAGCCACCAATAGATCACACATCCCATGATAATATACCCCATAGCCGGATCAGATGAAGAGCTTGCTACTGCTCACATGAACTTGGATCAAAGCACAAATGCACGCTGACTCTGTTCCCATGCTCCCTGCAGCGCAACAGAGTATCCGTTCTTAATCCCTAAAACACCTCTTCCATTGCCGCCACTTCTTGGATCCATCACCAGTATTAATCCTCTCTTCTGCCATAACGATACTAGGGGGTTCTCCTCTTCATGCTCTTTTATTGTAGCTACTGTTCTCCCACTGCCATGCCCTGTTTCGGAGTTTTCTTCCGATCTCAAATCTTTCTGCTTAATCTACACGCACCTGTTCAGGCCAAGTGAGATATGGCTATCCAATCTCATGGAGTGTGATCTCTGATGCATAATTATCCCCGTCTCCTGTCAAGATCAAGCTCAAGGTGAAGATGGGAAGGAACCAATCTGTCGTTCTATCCGATCTAGCATCCCCGCGATTACAAAGACTCTGGGATGAGTTGCGGATAACATTTTCCCCTACATATGGCTATAAGAGTGGAAGGTCTTTACACATGAAGAACTCAGAATAGAGTGTTCAATCAGAATTTTCCCTTGTACCTTTTCAATCATGGTTGCAACGGCCGAACCACGCACAAGGTGTTGGAAGCACGTTCGCTCAATATGAAGTTCAATGATTTTGATTCCTACAATTATCTCGAATGGCCACTGAACTGCAATGGCCAGCCGGACAAACATCCGACGGTGGCGGAGATGGCCACAGTCACAGATGGCCATAGGCAGAGCAGCACAAAGACATCCGAAGGTGGCCCACATGTGCGGCCGAGACGCGCGGCTAAGATGAATGACCACAATTACGGCCGAGATGCATGGTTGAGAGTACGGCCGAGATGCGGGGCCGAGAGTACAGCCAAGACGCGCGGCCAAGAATGCGGCCAAGACACGTGGCCAGATGTACGGCCAAGACGTGTGGCCTAGAGCACGGCCGAGAGTACAGCCGAGACGCGCGGCCAAGAATGCGGCCGATACGCGTGGTTGAGTGTACGGCCGAGTCGCGCGACTGAGAGTACGGCCAAGTGATGGCCGAGAATCGGTTGAGAGATCAGCGTCAGCGAAGAGCCTACCGAGATACGGTGACAACCGACGGCGGTTGACAAACAGAGAGTCGGCCGAAGGAGAGAAGGAGAGAAAGAGACGGCTAAGCCACAGACATTCGGAGGATAGCCGACGAACGGTGACGACCATACAGACGGTCCGGTAGTCGGCTAGCCGAACGGCCCAGAATACAGCCAGTCGGTGCATAGGCACAGCCGAACCGGCCGAGAGATGACCGACGTCGGACAGAGGGCCGGAAAGACACGGCCAACAGGCAGGCCGAACAGCGACAGCCGGCGGATAGAGCCAGTCGGCCGACCGAGAGAACCAAACAGCCAGCGGACAGAGCTGGCAGGTGGAAACGGCCATCGGATAGAAGGATAGAGGAGGCCAAGAGAAGACAAACAGGAAGAAATGAAGAGGAGGAAGAAGAAGCAGAAGAAGAAAAGAAAGAAAGAAAAAGAGGAGAGAGAAGGAAACGAAGAAAGAGAAGAGGGGTATGAAGAGAAAATTTCAAAAACATAAGGGCAGAAAGATGAAATTTCAAAAGCTCAAGGGCATGATGTGAGAAGTGGAGGGCAGAATGCAGAATTTCGAAAACTCAAGGGCCAAAAAAAAATTTCAAAAAATTCGAAAAAAAAAAACTTGAGGATAAAAATTTTAGAGACCAAGGGTACAAAATACAAAGCTCAATTCACATGACGAAACCGAAAAATACACATACATGTTTAACAAAATCATGAAAGGCCCATGCCGCAATGGAGGAGCCAATTGGTGTGTGATCCAATTGAGCGACATGCTGACCGAACGAGAAGGTTCGAGTCAAGTAATGCTCCGATCGAAGTTATCGATCGTAGAGCTATGATCCGGTCGATGGATTTCCGACTGTTGAGACGACCGATGGAGTTTCGGTCGTTAATAGTTGCCATGGCGAGTGGGTTCACCATGCGATGCACTATCCCACAGGCGTGCCATGTGTTACCCGTAGGAGTTGTACGGGGCGGTATAATGGTAAAACACGTTAAAGGGGTTGTTCGATATGTGTAATGTATATGAGTGTGAGGATGAGTATGTGTGAGCACATGCACAATTATGTGCATGTGACAAGAATGTAACGGTTTCTTTTTGTAACGTACATATTATTTACCGTTACATTATGTATTATATAAACCCCTTATGGGGTATGTAATGAGATATAGTTTTTTCCCCTCTCATTTGGTGTCATTTCCTATTTGTCTTTCTCTCTTGCTCTCTCTCTAACGTAACCCCCTTGGGAGGGGGGTGAAGCCATTCTAGGTTTCACCCCCCACCCAACAACAGGCTCCTAAAGATCGGCTCACCCGACTCCAAGAAGTTCAGGATATACTTTTGCATCATGTATGTGATGCTCAAACCACTCACAAGAAGGTTGTTGACGATGACGTGATTCATCGACTACGTTTCAAGTAGGCAATCGAGTATGGCTCTTACAAGGTAGCATTAAAAACACCCGACCTTGCTACAAATTGGATTATCAACGGCCCATATGTGATCTCTAGTAAGATCAATGATGTGACATTTTGCCTTGATCTTCCTCCTCATATGCGTCTTCACCCGGTCTTCTATATTTCACTTTTGGAGCCCTACCCACCAAGCTCTATTTCGGGTCATCTTACACCACCCCCACCTCCAATCGAAGTTTCCAACGGCTCTGAATATGAGGTTGCTACCATTCTCGACTCCAAGATCATCCGCAACAAACTATATTATTTGGTTGATTAGTTAAGTTATACACCTAATGATCGAACATGGGAGCTTGTCGAGCATCTTGCTAATGCTTCCGACATGGTTGCTACATTTCACAACAAATACGACTCGTGCAGCTCATCGTCAAAGAGGGGGGATAATGTCATGAAGACATACATTTTGGCTTATCAAGAGTCGAACCCACAACTTCTTGGTCTATGTGATGAACCTTTAACCATTGTAATAACATATATGTTGTGTAGTTATAATAATTATAATTTTAGTTATTACAAGATATTTGGAATATTCTAAAACATTCTAGATTATTCTTGAATATTTCATGATTATATTTATTATCATAAATATCTAAAATATTCTAGAACATTCTAGAATACTCCATAAGGATCTATAAATAGGTGTCTATACATTCATCACAACTCATTTAGTTCAACACCAGTCTTTAGCCCTTAGCCTACTCTATGTAACCTTGTTTTCCCATAATATAATATCATTTCCATTTCCTCTCTTATCTCTCTCTCTCACTCTCTCTCTCCTACTTACGAGTCCCGACATTAGGTCTTGGTTTGTGCTAAAAGCTCTTGTCAGTAGCAGAGGATGTTCTAACCCTTGCGCTCTGATACCATGTAAAACATAATATGCGGAAACTGTAACAGATCACAATTGGCTCAGTAGGATAACAACCAAAAACAGAGAGAATGGAACACACATAGTAGGTGAGTGAGAGAGAGACAAAGAGCGCAGACAACAATACTCTATTCAAAATAATGGACACTCTGTACATCAAATGTGCTCAGAGAACACTTTTATACAAGTCCATAAAGGATTGACATAAGTACCATCAGTACTTGAATGCTCATAAATGAGCCCCTACACTAACTCCCAAATATATTCCTTCGCGGAATATCTTTCCAACGGCTTTCCAGCTCCCGCTTCTTCAACCGATCTGGACCTAACCGATCGGTCCAATCCAATCCAGTTCTCGGCTTCTCTGGCCGATCCGACCCCAAGTTGAGCTTGCTCTTTCAACATAGAGGAAGGGGACAAAGTAGCCAGGCCAGTCCTCGCCGAATCAACCTTGGGGGATGGACCCCATTCCCTATAAATAGAGGGAACCATTAATGTAACATTTGTGTATATTACCGTTTTCAGCCGTTATTAAAAAAAAGAAAATGAAAAAACAAAATCATTTAGAACTATTTAAAGACCCCTTGCATGCAAGCACATAACCCAAGAAGGAAAGTACATTGCCGTTCACACGTGTGGTGCCCATGACTCGACGAATCTTGGAAATAGGTTTCTCTAGCAAAACCATAATATGAACCATACATACCATACGTGCATTCGCCTTCGCGAATGATTGAAACATTCGCATAAGAAACACACCATCAAAGAATGAAAAATACCATACTTTTGGATTACCTATTTATTATGAGGTAAATAAACCTAAAACATGGAAAAAAACATTAAAAAAATGGGGAAAAACAAAAAAAAAAAAGCACAGGAATGTTTGAATAACATTCGCATTCGTTTTCCAACGTAGGAAAACGAATGTTATACTAGACGAACACGAATTTTACGTACTATGAGTAAAAGCAAACAAAAAGCAGACCGCAGAAGCACGCAGAGCATTTCTGGCATAGAAGAAGAAGACGAAGCGTAACATAGCAAAAGCTCCACTCACACTCTGCTCACCGAATCCCTCTTTGCAAACATCGAAACCCTCGCACCCGTGGCCATCAACATCCCCCCATCTCTAGTCAGTGGCTATAAGACCACGGATTGGTCGGCTACATCAGGGTCGTAGAGGTGACGCCGAATGCCAATGCCCACGAGATATGAACAAAGATTAACGTGGATACCATAAAAAAAGCAACAATTTGGAAGAAGTTGGACTTGAGCCCAACATGTGAGCAATTTTATTTTGACATCCCACCCACAGAAGTCTTGGAGAGATATTTTGGAGAATATTCCGCCAATCAGGACACAAATGGTGCCTGACATTTTCTTCCGAGACGTCATTAAGTTCCTATTAGAGATCACCTATGTTCATCCCAAATCGTACGGGATGCCGAAACATAAGGCCGACGTGATCATAGCGACATATCAAGGCAACCCAATCGATTGGGGGTTTGTCACGGGAGTGGCCTTATGAGCAGGCATCCTCACCTTGCAGACAGGAAAGAAGTTTCTGCCAATAGTCGCGCAATATTTAACAATGTTGTTTCCTCTAGCATTAGCACTCCCAACACCAGTAGTGCCCAAGTCATCCCCAACACAATCGTCAGAGTCAGGACAAAAATTGCAGCTCAGAGACCTCCAAACAATGGAATGGCAAGATGAGGATAGAGAAAGGCCTCGACAAACCGAGTCCTCCACCCTGACGAAGAAAGCAGCTAGATCACACCACGCCTCCCCGGTCAGACAACAAGAACAGGCAGACCAGGTTAGCCGATCGATGGACTCCCAACAATAGAAGGACAACAAATACAGGGAGTCCATTGTCCAACAACAAAGCGATCAATAGCAGCAAGAGGAACAACATATGCGGAATAACGCTCAGCCACAATCGAGACTCAAACACTTTATGAGAGAACAAAATAGAAATGGAGGTTCATACACTTACAAAGAAGAGATGACACACGATGTTTACATGGAAAACCCTAATAGGGAAAAAAATCACGGGAGCCCACAGACTCCAACTATCACTATATGAGAATGGAGATACAACAGGAGACTTAGAGTCAACGACCTCATGCTCTGTATCTTCACCAACTGGCGTCTTCTCTTCTCTCTCTCTCTCTCTCTCTCTCTCTCTCTCTGTACAACTATAATACAACTAACAACAACAAAAAACCACAACATCCTGAAGTGATTGGCCTAAGTCATATTTATACTTATATGACTTTAGGACTATTTACAAATAAAGCCTTTACAGGCACACCAGAAACATATTTGCAGATATGTCCCTGGATCCGATTCACACTGGATACCTTCTGGTTCGGTCCAGTTGCTGCATCCGATATGGTTCCTTCCTTCGGCTCGTCCGAATCTCATTCAGATCCCATCCGAAGGGATCGAATTCCCAACAAACTCCCCCTTCACTCCAACCTGGGATTTCTCGTTAGTCTGATCCGTCTCCGGCACGTGTCCAGTTTGTCGGCTAACAGCACTTTGGTCAGCATATCTGACCCGTTCTCCTCCGTGTGGATCTTCGTCAGCATGAAGTCTTGATCTTCTACCTTCTCCCGGAGCCAGTGATACCTTCTCTGCATGTGCTTGGTTCGGGAATGGTAGGTTGCGTTCTTAGCAAGGTGGATGGCACTTTGGCTATCGCAGTAAAGCCGATATTCCTCCTGTCGGATCCCTAGCTCTCCGATGAAGTCCTTCATCTAGATTACTTCCTTGTTGGCTTCCACAACTGCCATGTACTCCACTTTCGTTGTTGACAGTGCGACGGACTTCTGCAGCCTCGACTGCCATGATACGGCTCCCCCTGCATATGTCATGATGTATCCGGATGTGGATCGATTGGTATCCGCATCAACCGACATATCCAAATCCGTAAAGCCTTCTTGTTGGGGTTTACCTGAGCCGAACCGGAGGCACATACTCTAGGTTTCTTTCAAGTACCGGAGTATCCACTTGACCGTGTTCCAATGTTCTCTTCCCGGATTGCTCATGAACTAGCTATGTATCCGATATCTAGTCGGGAGCACACCATCGCGTACATCAACCTTCCAACAGCAAAAGCATATGGTATCTTCATCATATCTGACTTCTCTGTCTATGTCTTCGGGCTCTACTTTCCGAACAACTTGCAGTCTGCCGGAAGTGTCGACCCAATCGGCTTCGCATCCAACATGTTGAACCGTTTAAGCACCTTCGTCATGTACTTCTCCTGTGATAGCCATAGCAATTTCTTCGACCGGTCCTGGATTATGTGCATCCCTAGTATCTGTCTCACCGGACCCAAATCTTTCATTGAGAAAGTCCAGTTTAAGGCCTTCTTCAGATTTCCGATTTTGGTTCGGTTTGGTCCGACAATCAACATGTAATCTACATATAGTAGGAGTATTAGGAAGTCACCTCCGTCAAATTTCTTCACGAACACGCAGTGGTCGGGTTGCGTCTTGTGGTATCCTTGGTCGATCATGAAGGAGTCGAACTTCCGATACCATTGTCGGGGAGCTTACTTCAGTCCGTATAAGATCTTCTTCAACCGGCACACAAGGTGCTCCTTCCCTTTCTTCTCAAATCCTTTCGGTTGCTGCATGTAGATCTCTTCTTCGAGGTCGTTGTTACGGGCATGACCATATAATATTCCGTGGTGAGAATTTACCGTAGTTTTCTATACACGTGGATAAGTGTGAGGGTTAAACAAGAGTGTAAAGAAGGCGAGGATTACTTTTAATCCTCGGGATTGAGACAACCCATTAGGCCAAGTGTGAACTTGCTTGGGGGCCTTGGGTATCACTATAAATATGAGGCCTAGCTACCCTCATTTCATGATATCTTGATTACGTCGAGACTCTGTTTCATGGTGGGTCAACTCTTGTAGCGAGCGCACCAGCACTAGGTACGACTCGATGCCACGACGGTGGTATGGGACGCCTATTGAGGCTCAAGTCCGTCTCGATCCCTCTGCTTGGGGGTGGTCGGGTGCATCGACACCCTTCTTTCTCTCTCTCCTTTGTATCTATCTATCTTTTATCCTTATCATATGCTTACTTTAGATCATAACTCTAAAGGTTGGTATCAGAGCTTATGTTTCTAATGTTTCCTTTGTTTGTTTTTGTCTTCTTGATGGATGGTGATCGATCAACATGTAGTCGACCTTGATCCAGATAGCGATCAACAAAGGAACTTCAGTAACTCTTTCTTGTTTATTTTGTATTTTTTCGTCTCCCATCTAATCATATATATGGTCAATATGAATTTTTTTCATTGATTCAATGATGTTGTAGTGGTAATTAATTGGTTGTATAAAACGTTTACATATGTGTATGAGGTCAATGCCTCATTTGACATACCTTTGATATGTGATTCGTGTTGTATGTGTACGAGGTTAATACCTCAATTGCGCAATACGTGCACATACATCTGTTACGTATGCGTATGAGGTCAATACCTCGATTTTTTGTAACTGATATGCGTTTGGTGTCGTATGCGTAAGAGGTCAATACCTCAATTGCGTATTACGATTAACCCTTATTATTGGATGTTTCGTGTGCGTAGAGGCTATATGCCTCGATTACGTGTCTCGATTTCATCATATGTTGGCTATTTGATGTTGCGATTTTTCTTAATATACGCATATGTGGTCACGTGTATACGTATTTGATCATATATGTGTGATAAATATACATATGTGTATGTTAGTTATAATGTAATTTCTATATCAAATGTTGTCCTTTTCAGGGAAAGGATCTTGGTGTCTGTCCTCACATTTTTGTGAGAATGACGTAGTCATCATCTTTTTTTCAACAAATTTTTATTGTTGACATCCCTGTTGGTGACTTCGATTTCGTTACGTCATGAAACAATCTTAGCCACAATGGTGTTGAGAACGTAGGGCTTGACCCACTTGATGTGAGGTCGCTCTTATGACACACATATCCAACATCTCTCCCTCATTACATGGATACGATGCCACCATGAGATCATTCTTACGAAAGGCATTCGTAATGACGTAACCATGTGATGGGCCACGTGGGCCTACTAGAAAAAGAGGGCTCATTTGGCTTGACAATTAGGTTGCACTTTGGTGTATGCCATCGTAATTATGAGACTTGAGGTTAGGTAACGTACCAACATAGTTTGTGGTAAATGAGGGGGAAATTAAGACTCTTGACATATATGTTTCTTTTAAAAAAACATATATGAGCAAATGCCTCGCATATCTCTTATACACATAAAACATTCAACATTCAACATGAGCAACCTATTTGGTTAGCTCAAGTGTTTAATGCATTTGTTCTCGTGGTCTTGAGTTCAAATATGACCAAGACCATACAATGTCGTTGATACATATGACTATAATACATGTTTAGACTTTAGGTCTAAGTGCACTTCGGGGTCCTCGTAATAGGACTTAAAGAGCCGAAACCACATACGTGGGCACAAAACAAAAACATAGTTTATTGTTAACATTTTTTTCATGTATAAACTATTCATGACGCGAACATACATTGTTGAGCCTCGGGGAGCCACCATGAAAAAAATCGATATAGAGATCAGGGAAAGACATTCATTTGTCACCACCATGGTTTTTAAAACACCTTTGTGTTACAATAGTAACCTGATCTTGAACTTTATCTCATACGTTTAGAGGGGTATTGACGTGAGATCATGATATCGATTAATGTTGGCCTATGATATGTTTGCATCACAACTTGATGTTATTACTATTTGTTTGACCTTATTCTATTTCTTTGCTAGAAATAATCATTCAATGGCTCAGAATAACAACCCAATGTCATTTGCTCAAGCAGAAGGAACTCAAGGAAATCCTCATGGAGCAATCTCCATTGACTCGTATTTCTTACAAATACAAAATTTCCTTAGTTCAACCGCTCATCAGATGTCCAAACTTCGGCAATCTCAAAGTGCTCTCGAGGTACGTGTCATTAGTTTACAACGTGACACTAATAGACCCGATGAGCGTTAGGGTGAACCATCATTTGTCGTAAAGCCATTTACGGGAGAAAAAAAAGGAAAGAACCGAAGAAGCAATCTGCACGTGGCTAGGCCGATGGGAGTCTCATTTTGAGCTCTATCCCACGCCAGATAGTACGAAGATTGCATATGTCAGTCGAGAACTAGGGGGTAAGGTCGCCGCATGGTGGCGTGGGCTCCAAACTTTGGGGAAATTCCTCAATACCTGGACAGATTTTGTCACAGTTCTTAAGGGCCAATTTCTACAACCTCCCTCTCGAACCGAGGCAACACAAACTTTAATGAACCTCTCTAGTAGGAAGTTTTCCTCGCTAGAAGACTATGTTCACCATGCTAGAACCCAAATCCAAAAATCGGGTCTAGAAGAGGACAACTGGTTAATAGCTTGTTTTGTCAATGGCATCCCTAATTCGGACTATCACTGGATAGTGCACGATAAGGATCCAAAATCCTTCGAAGAGACCATTGAAATAGTTCTTTGCTATCAACGCACTTCGAAGAAGAACCACAACAAACCCAACGAAGCACTCGAGACTAAGCAGTCGCAATTTGCTGGGAAACGCAAGACACCCAACAAATTCATGGATCACGATTGTAAGCGACAACATCCTTAGCTTCACTAAAATAACATCAGATCTTTATGATCACCTTCGAGGAAAGTATCTTGATGATAGTTATTTTGCGAAATACTGGGCAAGATTTGAGTCTGGAACAAACACCACCACATCCTCGAAGGAATCCTTCCACATTGCTAATGGTCTGCTCTACCGTAATGGGAAGGTTTGTGTTCCATATTTGCCTGAGGTCAAAAAGAGAATTCATTTTTAATGTCATGATGCACCCTTAGCACGGCACCCTAGAATACATCGTAAACTCGTTCTCATCTCCACTCAATTCTATTGGCCTAAGAATGCGTCCTGACATATATAGCTATGTGACTAAATGTCACCAATGTCAGGTTAATAAAGCCGAGTGACTTAAAGCCGCAGGACTTTTACATCCCTTGGACATTCCCAATAATAAGTGGGAAAGTATATCCATGGATTTTATTGTTAGCCTTCCTCGCACCCAAAAAGGTCATGATGTCATCTAGGTTGTGGTTGATAGACTAACTAAAATGGCCAGATTTATTGCTTCTAAAACCACGGTAACAACTCCTGAATTGGCTTACCAATTCGTTGACAAGTTATTTCGTTTTTATGGGTTACGGATGGATATCGTGAGTGATCGACATCCAAAGTTTACTAGTGACTTCTAGACGCAAGTCTTTAAGAAGTTAGAAACTACATTGAGCATGAGCTCCACGGATCATCCTCAATCCGATGGACAGACAAAATGAGTAAATCAAATTATCGAGGACATGCTTCGAGCATACGTTGGTGCAAAACCAACAAAATGGGAACGTTATCTCCCAATTTTGGAGTTCGCTTATAACAATTCCAAGCATATGTCAACGGGATATAGTCCTTTTATGTTGATGTATGGTTTTCAGCCACGAGTCCCAATTGATGTTAATATACATCATGATTTGTTGTGAAGTACGCAAAACTTTCTTCAGGATATGCAAGATATGTTGCATATTGCACGAGATAATATAAAAACTGCTCAAGATAGAGCGCATTTTTACGTTGATCATAATAGGCAACATAATGTATTCAACCCTGGACAGAAGTTTTCTTTACGTGTACCTCACAATTCTAAGACATTGTCTACGGGTAAGTGCGCTAAGTTAGCCCCACAGTTTTGTGGACCTTTTCAAGTCCTCAAACGCACTGGTTCATTAGCCTATCGTCTCACTCTTCTTGATGGCATTGAAATTTATCTAGTTTTTCATGCAAGTTGTCTAAAAGAACTTCTAGGTCTGGCGACAATACAATTACAACTGAAACTCTGGTTACTTCTAAAGAATTATCTTCTAAACCACATGTACTAGAAAGAATTCTCAATGTTAAAACAATATATATACGTACTAAAATAATCTGAGAATTTAAAATTAAATGGATGCATAAATCTATCAAAGATGCCACATGGGAACGCGAAAATACTCTTAGAACTAACTTCCCTAACTTTCCATTGCAAGAGTGCAATGATTTAAAGAGGGGGAGTATGTTATGGGCATGACCATATAATATCCCGTGGTGAGAATTTATCGTAGTATTCTATACACGTGGATAAGTGTGAGGGTTAAACGAGAGTGTAAAGAAGGGGAGGATTACTTTTAATCCTCGGGATTGAGAGAACCCATTAGGCCAAGTGTGAACTTGCCTGGGGACCTTGGGTATCGCTATAAATATGACGCCTAGCTACCCTCATTTCATGATATCTTGACTACGTCGAGACTCTGTTTCGTGGTGGGTCAACTCTTGTAGTGCGCACCAGCACCAAGTACGACTCGACGCCACGATGGTGGTATGGGACACCGATCGAGGCTCGAGTTTGTCTCAATCCCTTCGTCGGGGGTGGTCGGGTGGATTGACACCCTTCTTTCTTTCTCTCCTTTCTATCTATCTATCATTTATCCTTATCATATGCATACTTTAGATCATAACTCTAACAATCGCTATGTAGGAATGTCGTCTTGACATCCAGTTGCTCTACCTCGAGGTCCATGCTTGCCGCTATGCTCAACATTGTCCAGATGGATGTCATCTTTACTACTGGGGCAAAGATCTCGTTGAAATCCTCTCCTTTCTTCTGTTGAAAACCCTTCACCACGATCCGGGCTTTGTACCTCGGTGGATTTCCGGCGTCTCCCGGTTTTAGCTATTACACCCACTTCTTCTGGAGTGCCCTCTTTCATTTCGACAACTCCGTTAGTTCGTATATGCGATTCTCATGCAGGGAATCCATCTCGTCCTTCATGGCACTCAACCACTTGCGATTGTGGGTGTCTTTCTTTGCTTCGTCGAAGCTTTCCGGCTCCCCCTTATCAGTCAACAATACGTGCTCTACATCCGGAAATCTCCAGGGGGTTCTTCTCTCCCTGAGAGGATATCTTCTTCCTTGGTTCTCGTCCACCGGTTCCTCCGTTTGTTCTTCACCCGAATCCGATTCGGAGTCTTGTCTGGTTCCGGTGTCCTGATCTTCTTCTTCTTCAATCAGTTCAGTCTCTTGTCCAACTCCGGGCAGTTCTTTGAGTGTTATCCTGCTTCCGGCCAAATGGGTCCTGTCAGCCAATCCGGAGTCTGTTATCTTCTTCGTCGACTCCCAGTCGGCAATAGTCTTGTCTTCCATGAAGACTATGTCTCGACTCTGGAACACCTTCTTGTCAACCAAGTCCCACACTCGGTATCCAAACTCATCATCGCCGTATCCAAGGAATATGCATGGCTAGGACTTCAGATCCAACTTTGCTCTCTTATCCTTTGCAACATGCACGTAAGCGAGACATCCAAACACCTTCAGATGCCGGTAAGACACGTCTTTACTGGTCCATACTTTCTGCGGTGTGTCTCCTTCCAAGGGTGTTGAGGGTGATCTATTAATCACGCACGTCATCATCATCAACGCCTCAGCCCAAATCGTCTTGGATAACTTTGCATGTGCTAGCATGCTTCAGACTCTCTCCATTATGGTCTAGTTCATCCATTCAGCCAACCCGTTCAATTCCGGCGTTTTCGGCACGGTGAATTCGAGCCGGATTCCCTTCAACTGGTAGTACTCCTCTAATTGCCCCCGGTATTCGCCTCCGTTATCTGCTCGAACCGCCTTTAGCTTCCGGCCGGTTTCCCTTTCCACTCTCACGTGGAGCTCCTTGAAGACGAACAACACCTAATCCTTCGTCTTCAATGGTGAGACCCACAACTTATGGTTGTGGTTGTCTATGAACGCCACGAAGCACTGCAATTTGGCATGTGACTTCATGTTCACTTGACAAACGTCTGTATGCACCAGCTCTAGTGGTGCATTCCGTCTCATCGATGGTCTTGACTGGAATGAGGTTTGGTTTTACTTGTCGGCCAAGCAATCGGTGCACTTCTCAAGATGCACATCTTTCACCTCCGGAATGAGATTATATTCCGCAAGTTTTTTCATCCCCTTTGGGCTCATATGACACATTCTCCTATGCCACAGCTCACTAGCATTGTCAGATGCTACATTCACCTCTTCCCAACATATCCGGGCGTGCATCAGGTACAACGTGTTGATCTTCCGGGATCGAACCACGATCAGGCTTCCTTTGTTGAATTTCATTACTCCATTCCGGATGCTACCCGTGTAGCCTTCATCATCTAGCCGACCGGTTGATATCATGTTCAACCAAACCTCTAGAACGTGTCGAATATCCTTCAGCAACAAGTTGCACCTGGTTGATGTCATCAACCACACATCTCCTATGCCGACAATTTGGCATGAACCTTCATTCCCCATCTGGACACAACCGAGATTGCCGACTCTGTAGGATGAGAAGCATTTCCAGTCCGGTGTCAGGTGGAACGAGGCTCCGGAATCGACAACCCACGTTGTCTCATCGCCGACAAGGTTTAACTCATTCTCCTCGATGATGAGCAAAAAAATTTCTTCACTTGTCGCAATTGCCGACGTTCCTTTTTGATCCGGACCTCTCCAGTCCGAACCATTTTGGTTCGAACTTTTCTTTGAATCGGTGGTGTCGACCCCTTTCTCTTTCCGGAAATGCCGACAGTTCTTTTGGAAGTGCCCCAGCTTCCCACAATAGAAGCAAGTAGGCCTTCCCCTTGACTTTGATCTCGTCCCCGATTTGTCCCGGTTTTGGGGACTCCGATTTCGGCCTCTTCCCCGGTTTTGGTCATCTTCCGTAACCAATGCCTTCAGGTCGGTTCCAGATTCCCGATCCTTCCGGCGAGCTTCTTCATCTAGCAAGCTTGGTTTTACCCGTGCTAGGGACAACTGCTTTCCTTCCGTCCCGGCATTGTCCAAAGTGACAGCTAGTGTCTCCCAAGTGTTCAGGAGGGAATTGAGCAGAAGAAATGCAAGTACCTCGTCGTCCAGAGGTACTTCAAGCGAAGTAGTTTGATTTATGAGCCCCTAGAATGCATTCATGTGCTCCGCCATGCTGGATTCGTCTTGGTACCGGAGTCTCACTAACTTCCCGAATACCGAAACCTGATTTACAACGCTTTTGCTCTCCAACATGGTGCCGATTTTCTCCCAGAGCACATGAGCCTTACTTTCTTCATTGAAGTTGTTGTACAGGCTCATGTCAATGAAGCACCGTTTGTATGTCGTCGTCTTCATGTGCATCAACTTGTGCCATAAGTCGATGTCCGACTCGACTTTTTGTCCCTTCGCGAACATTGCGGTGCCACCGTCAGTAGAGTCGAGAATGAACATCCTCCCATCTCTGTGCCCTTGTGCAATAACACGACCTTCTTCCTCAATGAAGCACCCGAGGTGTGTAAACCATACTTGCATCCCCTGGTCGACGATCTGCCCGACCGAAACCAGATTCTTCGTGATTGTCGAGACGTGTAATACGTTCATAAGTTTCCCTTTCTACCCAACATGGCTCAAGGGAACTTCACCGACATTCGCGATCGGATGCGGAGTGTTGTCTCCAGTTGCGACTACTCCTGGTTGCGTCGGTTTCTCAAGGTATGAAAACCACTCCTCGTGGCACGTCATGTGGTTTGACGCGTCGGAGTTGACGTACCACACCTCGTCTGATTTCGGGGCGGATTGCTTCATTGAGTTTGCTTCGTGTCTCGTCACGAAGACTGACCCTTTTCCGGCTTCTCCGGATCCTTTGGCATAGTGCCATCGTTGCCAATTTCCTTTGTCGGTCTGTCCAGAACATGTTCCGGACTCGGCTCTCTCCGAATCGGCACGCTTTTTCTAGCACTCGCTCTCCCTATGGCCTTTCTTGCCATAGTACCAGCATCTGCGGCGGATTTCCCTTGCCGGTTCCGAAGGGTCCAGAATTGCTGTTGGCATCACTTTGGTGCCTTCTTCCTTGATCCCGTCGGCTGCCTCCATTGTGTACCGACTCGCCTCGTCCGCCACGACCACGGGGCCTCTCTCCCTCTATGTACAACATCTTGCTGTCGGCATCACTTTGGTGCCTTCTTCCTTGATCCCGTTGGCTGCCTCCATTGTGTACCGACTCGCCTCGTCCGCCACGACCACGGGGCCTCTCTCCCTCTATGTACAACATCTTGCTGTCGGCATGCGTGCTTGTCGACGCACCCGCGTGGTTCTCCTTTATAAGGAGCATCGACTGTAAGTCGAAAAACGATGGCGTATTCTCCCAGGTGCAGTTCGGAACGCTCCGAACTTTGATGCCAAACCCCCGAGACAGACCTGGACCATCTTGCTTTCCTCGATGTTCACATCGATGGAAGCTAAGGAGTTGCATATTTCCTTGATCTTCGAGGTATAGTCAGTCACCGACAAATCGCGTTGTCGTAGGTTGCTCAACTCCTGTCGAAGCTGAAGCTTCCTGGCTGTGGTGCTCGCGGCAAAGATCTTCTTCAGATTTTCCCACACACCCTTCGGCGTTTTTGCATCCCGAACGTAGCTTAACAGTAGTTCGCCAACACAAGACGCGAAACGGTACAGCACTCTGCTCGCCGATTGTTCCCACGCCGGGAAGTCTTTGTGTGTCGAATCGAGTGCTGTGTCATTTGCTCCATCGACATAGCTCCAGTAATCATGTCCGAGCAGGTACTGGTGCATCTTGTAGGACCAAGATGTGTAGTTGGTTCTGTCGAGCTTCTCCGTTGCAAGCGAGCTAGCCATTCCTTTGTCCATCGGTTTTCTTGTTCTTCTTCGTTGGTTTTTCCTTCAAGCAAAGTCGGATGTAGAGGTTCTCAACCCTCGCGCTCTGATACCATGGAAAGAATGGCGTGCGGAAGCAATATAGGAAACCGAACAACAGAAAACGTAGGTTTAATGGAAAGCTTAGGTTTTCACAGTACGCACAGGAGAGACAAAGAGAGAGTAAACACAAGAACTTAATTCAAAAACTAATACTCGATCTGTACATACATCATGCTCAGTGAGCACCTTTTACACAAGCCCTGACAATCGGGCTGACACAAGTACTGACAGTACTTGACTGCTCATAAATAAGCCTCGACACTCACTCCCAAAATTATTCATTTAAGAGGAATATCTCTCTAACGACCTTTCGGTTTACGCACCGATACGGCCTCTCATTACACACCGGTTTGCATACCGGTTTACGCATCCGTTTTACGCACCGGTCCTCGGCTTGCTCAGCCGATCCGGCCAATGTTGAGCTTGTCTCTCAACACGAAGTACAAGCAATGCAAGGGGAGGTCAAGGCCCAACAAGTGATAGCAGCGAAGACGAAAAAGGCGGCAACCAATGCCGAGATAAAGGTCAATCGGCTTCGAGCGAAACTTTGACAATCGTCGAAAAGAGAAATGAGCATTCGGGCCACCGCATGGAAAAGCCTGAAGGAGCTTCAAGATAAGCTGAATGCTCTGGTTATGGCTCACACCCAGCCCATCGCCACCCTCGACGAACAGAAACAAGCAATAGCACGGGTGAAAGAGACAATCCAAAACCAACGAGAGACCACCAAAAAGAAAAAAGAGTGGTACGAGGAGCAGATGACGGCCAAACGACAATTAGCAGAGGAAATACAACTCCGAATGCAAAACGAGATGGCATGTATGGAAGAGTTGCACGACAAAGAATTAAAAATCTTGCAGACAAACATCAGGCTCATTCAAGACCTCTATGCTCATGAATGAGCATGACACTAACTCGACCCATAATATTCCTATTTACTAGCATAGGAATGTAGGCCCCTAATGCTATAACTATGCATAGAAGCAGGGGATCAACTATGATGAGACCTTTGCACTAGTGACAAAGATGACGATCGTCCGTGTGGTGCTAGTCGTAACGACGACGAAGGGGATCTCCATCAAATGGATGTGAAGAATGTGTTCCTACAAGGCGATCTTGAGGAACAAGTTTACATGGTACAACCACTCGGATTTCAGTTTGAAATGAACAAGTCAGTGTTGTGCCAACTAAACACGTCACTTTACAGCCTCAATCAAACCCCTCGATCTTGGAAAGCCAAAATCATGAAACGATTGCGTAAGACAGGGTTCATCTGGAAAGGTTAACAAAGCCCGATATGCATATTGCTATACGTGGATGATTTCGTCATCATCGACGCTAACGTAACCGAAATCGGCCACATGAAGTCTCAACTATTGGCCGCATTTGAGATGAAGGACCTTGGGGACCTTCATTACTTCCTTGGGATCGAAGTGATCTGAACCCCTGACAGCATATTGTTGAAAGAGAGGCATTATGTTCTAAATATGCTGTATAAATTCGGCATGATAGATTGCCAATCCGTCACAACTCCTCTTAATCAAAAGCTTTGCCACGAGTCAGCGCCGACTTGTGATGAGAAACAGTTCTAACAAATTGTTGAAAGCCCCATCTATATTTGACGATCACCCGACCATACCTCAGCTATCTAGTCGACATGATCAACCAATTCATATAGAAGCCGACGGTCGAGCATCTTTAGTGCATGCACAAGATATTGAGCTATGTCAATAGCACAAAGGATCGTGGGTTGCTTGTTACGGGCATGACCATATAATATCCCGTGGTGAGAATTTACTGTAATATTCTATACACATGGATAAAGTGTGAGGGTTAAACGAGAGTATAAAGAAGGGAAGGATTACTTTTAATCCTCGGGATTGAGACAACCCGTTAGGCCAAGTGTGAACTTGTCTGGGGGCCCTAGGTCTGGCTATAAATATGAGGCCTCGCTACCCTCATTTGACACATTATCGACTATGTCGAGACCTTGACATTGTAGTGGGGCAACACTTGTAGCGAGCGCATCAACACCAGGTACGACTCGACGCCACAACGGTGGTATGGGACGCCAATCGAGGCTCGAGTCCGTCTCGATCCCTTCGCTCGGGGGGTGGTCGGGTGAATCGACACCCTTCTTTCTCTCTCTCCTTTCTTATTTATCTATCTTTTATCCTTATCATATGTTGACATTCGATCATCATTCTAACATTGTTGTATCGACATGACATAGCCGAACAGTTGATTGGCTATACATATGCCAATTGGGCCGTAAACGCCATGGATCGCTGATTGACATCGGGTTTTACGTTCTCCCTTGATCGCGTGGAGCAGCAAGAAGCAACGGATAGTGGCACTATCGAGCATCGAGGCTGATATATCGAGGAGCGGCCGTCACAACGTGTGAGGCCATATGGCTCAAACGACTGTTGTAGGATCTACAAGTAGAAGTTGCCGACCTGATCCCAATCTACTATGACAATATCAGTAGTATGCAACTAGCGAAGAACCCTATCTTCCATGCTCACACAAAACACATAGAAGTGCATTACCACTTCGTGTGCGAGTGCGTATTCAGTGGTGAGGTTGAATTGAGGTATTTTCAGACCGATTGAAAAGTAGCTGATATTTTCACCAAGGCACTTGAATTGGACAAGTTATGACACTTTTCAGAGATACTTGGACTACAACATCTCGACGTGCCGCACTTGAGGGGGAGAACTGAAGGAAGCATGACTAGGGTGAAGACCAACAAACAAGGGGAGATTGGACGAGAGCAACGGAGCGGACAAGCCGGAGCCGGCCGAACTAGGTAGGGGAGAACCCAATGGAGCAACGAATCAGAGATAACCGATTCAGACAATGTGGACAAGCCGAATGGACGGGTCGAAGTGCATGATCCAAGAGAAGAGCTGGCAGTAGGAGTCAGGGTGGAGAACTGGGAGAGTAGATGGAGCGAGACTTAAGGGGGGGTATTGAGTGACAAGCTCAACATGAAGCCGGATCGATTGAAGAAGTCGAAAGTCGAATCGACTAGTAGGATCGGTTGAGAGCTGAAAAAGGGCCATAGGGCTTGATCAGTTGGAGAAGCTGTTATGACCTATATTCCTATTTTAGTAGTAGGAATATTATAGATTGATTTGTTGGCAGAGCTCATAAGTGAGCATTTAGTACCCGAGTCAACCTATTGTTAAAGGCTTGTATATAAAGTGCTCTGTGAACACATTGTAAGTACTGAGTGATATTTGGTAATAGAATTTTGTTGTTGTCTGCTTACTTAATCTCTCTCTCACTCTATAATCCATTCTCCATTCTCTGTGTTTACCTAATTGTTTGTCATACAGTGTTGTCTGGCTCAACCGATTGTGTTTGTTTTCTACAAGCTTCCGCACGTAAATATTTACATGCTCCAAACAATCTCAATTGGAACGCGGCCCCGAAGTGAGTTGGGATGGACTCAAGAAGTCCCAAAACGAGTTGGGACAAACCCAAGGAGTCCTGATCGAGGTGGGCACGAGCATAAGGAGTTGGGACCCAAGAACGGAACCAATCCCTACTAGTCCCAATCCGAGTTGGCACTCATGAAAGACCTAGTCATAGACCCTGCTTCAAAAGCAGCACCTCCTTGGGTAGGGAAAACCTATCCCAATGTCCCAATACCAACGAACAACTGGAGGGGAGCCCAATAGTCACCCCTCTTGGGCTAATGCCAATGGAGCCCAATAGCCACCTCTTGGCATAATGGCTAGGGTAGCCCAACAACCACCACCCCTTGGCCTGTATATTGAGGAGCTTCTCCTCATTTTTGATCATTCCCTAATTTGCAAACTCTCTCCTCCCACTTTCATTAATTATAGTAGCTCTAAGGAGCTTGTAACTAATCATCTTTGTAATCGTGCTTAAGTTATGTTAATGAGACCTCTCTTTTGCCTACTACCTCTTTTCCCAACCATGTTTTGGGCTTGTGCCATGTTTTTGGTTCATCACAATATGATAGTCCATGGGATATATACAGGTAGGCACAAGTGGATCAATTCCCTAGGAACAACAATGTGAGTGAGGAGGGATGATGGATTTGGTTCACATCCCATCCCAACAAATACCAATCCCATCGTCCATAATGTGTATTACTATCATGTATGTATGTTGTTAATGTGTGTGTGTATGTACAATATATGTACATGATTTGTCAAAGAATAATTTGAAAGTGAGAAAGGAGAGAGAGAGAGAGACACACACACACACACACACACACGGACTTCTTCCCCTGTTCCTTCTCTCCCGCCATCGACCTAAACACTCAGAAGCTTCCTTCGCCAAACCCAAACACACACACACACACACACACACACAGAGACAGACAGACAGACAAGATGGTGCGAGAGGATCAACCTCTCTCGAGGAAACAGGCCGTTTACATACCCCAGGTTTATTTGAATACACGACTTCTCTTTCTCTTTCTTTTGCCCAAATTTTCTTGTTAAAAAACTTCGTGCTCTTTTGTTGTTGGTTGTTAGGATGAATGCTTTGATCTGCGATCTCAGAAGTATAAAGGACAACAGTACAGCCATCTCTATTTCTGTCGTCTCCACAAATTCAGAGAGATTCTCACTCCTCTTGCCATGCAAAGATGGCCTCATTCACGTGGTATGAATCTATTCTCTCTACACCTTAAAACCTTCAAATGTACTATCTTTGCTTTGCCATAAAACATCATTGTACCTTAAAATTCAATATATGATATTTTCTAAACCCCAAACATGGACCAGGTGCAATGGTTTAAGATTTACCATGCTCCTTATAATAGCTGGGGAAAACCATCTTTCCAAAAAGCAGTTTGCAGCAACTTGTTTACAGCAGTTAGTCTTCAGATGATCAGTCTTTTTCTGTTATTGTGTTTAACTTCCAGCTAGTTAAACAACCGGTATCCTGATTCGAAATCTGCAAAATCAAGTTTACACTAGCATGAATGATTGAATTTGGGAGATGTATTTGGATTACCCAAATTGTTTGCACCATCATGAATGGTGGAACTATGGTGATACATTGAGTTTTTTTGTCCCCTCTTCATCCTAAAATAAACATTTTTCCAGGGTCCCAACAGAAACATTATTTATTATTAATTGTTTGATGCATAGCCTTAGATGTGTATATGGTGAAGTATTAATCCATTTGCTATATTGAGCATTGTCTTTCTGTTGCTATGTGGAATTTGGATTATATGTGATCAGTTTGGATTTGGCAGTTCGAACCATCTTGGGCTTAGAGGGAGGTGAGGATTGTGTTGTGATTGGCACTTTATACAAGCAGATGCAGTTGAAACCATCAGTTCTCGATGAATATGCAAAAGAGGTGCACGTCCCTATGAACTCTTTCCTCTGGAAATTGTAAAGACAAGAATTCTTTCAAATGGTTTCATTTGACTATTACGAATATGTGAATAATTTTGTTTTATCTGATATATACAGCGGTCAGTTATTCCTCTGGTATCTCCACTGAACTTCATGCATCCTAATGATCATCTGATTCTTGAGGACGAGAGTGGGCGCGTGAAATTAGTAGGGGAGGATGTGTGTGCAAAATCCTATGTAACTGGTATGCTCAGTCAGAATGAATAGTAACAAGTTGTAAATTGATGTTTTCTAGCACACAACTAGATGATGATTGCTATATGTGCAAGCTTCCTTTTTAGAAGTTGGCCATCATGGCACCTAGACATGAAATTGGATTTATTTTTTATGTAAGGAGAGACATTGGGAATTCTAAAATATGTTAGAAGTTTAGACAATGTTGACAAAGGATTTTCAGGACACAACTGGATCTGTTTTTTGAACTACCCAACTGTCTGATGCTTCTCATTATCATGATATGTACCTGTCTAAATGAATATCATTGACTCTTTCTCCATTTGCATTGCTTTTCTTGAATGTTGTCATGTTGCTAGTTGAAGCCTTAATTCATATTTATTGTGTGTGGGCTTGTACCGCAAGGAATTGACTTCTCAGCTTGATTTCAGTTCTTCATAACTCTCGTATGTTTTTTGGATTTGTTTAAGCTTTGCCTATATTGGCTTTAGATTTCTGTGATTGAAAAGGCTGTATTGAATCTTCATGACATGGTTGTTGTTTGATTGATGACAATAATAGCTTCACAAGTAATTCCTTTGAATACATATACATTGGAAATTAAAGGTGGAAGCATATCTATGACGATCTTTTTGGCAAACTTCCCTTCATAAACTCTACTAAAACGAAACTTAATTCTCAGGAATAGTTGTTGCTGTCTATGGACATGAAGGTAGTGATGGGGAATTTTTGGTCCAACACATTCTAGAGCCAGGTCTTCCTCCTCTAAGGCCACTACCTTCAGCAGGTTTTAATTTCCATCTGATGTTTCCTGGAATAGTATGCAGTCTTCAGCGTGAATATTTAATAGCATTTGGTTTGTGGCTGTAGTTGAAGACAAGTATGTTGCATTATTGTCTGGACTGCGAATTTGTGCAAATGAAGCTAATCCCCTTCAGTTTCAGCTCCTTGTGGACTATCTGACTGGTTATTTGGGGGATAAACAAGTATTATGCTTTTCTTTTGTGTTCTCCCAAGCAATGAGGAGGATCTGTTGTATTTCTAGTTGAGCAATATTTTTATGTATTCTTGCAGGATCAAAGTTCTGTGGCTGAAGTTGTTCATGTTATTATTTCTGGAGATTCTCTTCATATGCAGTATAACTTGCTATCCGGACAGGTACACATCTGATTGTGAAATGACTTCATAAATGTATAGTTGTTCAATGTCTTAGTGACTCTTTTGTAGTCAATCTCTTCAAAAGATCAAAACAAGCTGGTTGAACCAGTTAAGGAGCTTGATCTAGCATTAACACAGGTGGAATATTTAAATCATCAAAGTTATGTGAATATAGTTTCTACCAATGGCATCTTACCCTTCATATGATCAGCTAGCAGCAGCTGTGCCCGTGGATATAATGCCGGGTCCAAATGATCCTGCCAACTTCTCTCTTCCTCAGCAGGTTACAAAGAAACATTCTACCATTGGAATTTGTATGACTTTTTGCGTCTATATTCCCTATAAATGTTTTGTATCTTCTTGAATTTTATTAGCCCTTGCACACGTGCCTCTTTCCAGGAGCTTCAGCCTACAACTCATTCCACTCTGCAACAAACCCCCATTGCTTTGAACTAGATGGTGTTCGGTACATAATCCGCTTATTCTGAGTCGATAAGGGTCTTTTTTTTGTTTTCTCATACATTCAATATCTACTTGTTATCAAAGTTCTAATGTCGATATGCATTAAATGACAGATTCCTTGGAACTTCAGGTCAAAATATTGATGATCTGAACAAGTATTCTTATGCTAATGACCAGTTAGATTTCATGGAAAGAACACTCAAATGGAGGCATATTGCTCCTACTGCCCCTGACACCTTAGGTATTCTGTTGATTATAATCATTTGATGCTGTTAATGGGACACTCTTTGTCTTAGAATGAAGACACCAATGTTACAAATTCCATCATGTCTTAAAGCATCCGAGAATTGATGCATGCGTTTTAGTTGTATGCTGGACGCTGTGCATAGTGTTCTATGGCTCAACCTACTCTGTTTTGTTATACATTTGTTGTGAATAGCTATCAATATTTTGTTGCTTCAGGCTGCTCATTTGGAATTACAAGGCATGCTTATTCATTATAAATTGCACGCAGGCTGCTATCCTTATACAGACAAAGATCCATTTGTTATTGACACTTGCCCACATGTTTACTTCTGTGCCAATCAAGATAAATTTGCCTCTCGGTTGTTAAAAGGTAAGTGGGGCAATGAACATCACGTTGATGAATGTATTGCTCTCAAGTTGATCTGTACGGGATCATTGGTTTGACAGGTCCAACTGGGCAACTAGTGCGGCTTATATGTGTTCCACGCTTTTACGATACTGGAGTAGCAGTGCTTGTGAGTAGTTAATTCTTCATAGATGTTGTCCCCAAAGTAAACTAATTTAGTTCAGTGCAATCGCTGATATATTCATGTGGTGTAGGTGAACTTGAGAGATCTCAATTGTCATGTCGTGAGCCTTTCAACATCTTTACTATAAAGCAATGGAGCTTAAGCAAGTGAAGTTACAAAATTTTCTTAAATGCTCTTGAATCAGTAATTTGTGGTGACATTTATCATGTATAATTTTATGTACTGCTGAGAAATTATGGATTTTTTAGTTGTATTAAAGAAAGATTCAACTTGCCATGTGAAATTATCAGGACCACGGTTACTGTAATATATGGAGAGATGTGCTTTGTTTGCTCCTTTAGTGACTTCCAAAAATGTCTTCTAAACATTTAACTTGGCTATATGTATGAGATATCCTCCCTCCTAGGAAGAGCATTGAGACATCTGATTAGATGGTGAAGACATGACCTCAACGAACCTCAATAATTATTGATGCTTTAAGTATCTCTTGTGTAAGTCATGTCAGATCTTTAAACTGTTAGGGTTCAATTATTGCTCATGTAAAGTAGCTCTTGCATGTGTCATGACTTCATATGTTAGTAAATATAATAATCCTAACTATGTCAACGGAATGGTTATTCTCATGTTGTTCAGTTGCTCCCACATGTGTTATAAAGTGATATGTTAAAATGTTGAGAATCAAACTCAACTTCCCTAGTGTGGGAACACAACTTAGTAATACCCAAGTGTGAACATCTCACCTCCTTGTATCATAAACTAAGTGTCAGAAGATAAGTCCTATGACACATTTAGTAGGTAGTTTAGTCTACCTCTTTTCCAGGTAGTGGTTTTAATGAGAGAACATAGAGAGAAGGTGACTACATAAGCAACTTCTCCTCTTTAATTGTTGGTTCATCTTGCTCCTTGTTAATATAGTTTTCTTGATTTTGTGCATACCTTGTGTGTTTCTCTTTCTCTCTCTCTCTCTCTCTCATGCACACACATAGATCACTTTCGCTGCACAAAATCACACTCGAATCTTTACATTAAATATAAAATCATTCAAACTATTTGAACACATGATTATGCTCATGGTGTCAAGTATCATGAACGATGAGAATCTATTACCTAATGATGCCAAATACTTATGCATCTTTCTTAAGCAAGTTATGATGTAATACATTCCTTTTAAAGAAATGAATTGTTAAATCAAGGTGAGGGTGAGTTTGAAATTGGTTGTGAGACATAAAGGTGTGAGACAAAATAGACCCCAATAAAAGAGAATTTTGTAGTGTCAAAGTTGAGACAAAAGGGATATTGGACAAATCAATGGTGCACGACTCAATTGTCATGTCATATATTCGAGATAAACATACAAAAATGTGGGACATTGCTCTATTAGGTAGGCAAATCTATTCTATGCTTTGTATGATATGGTTCATGGCATAAACGGATGACACAATGATTATGGTCCACTATTAGAGGGCATTTGTAACTATCCACTAAGAAAAATGCATGCATCACAACTATAGGTAAAATCCATCTTGCCCAACACCAATCATATTTCAAGAAAATTGAGGTTTAGGAAGTTCTTCAATTGTTGCTCAAAGCCTTTCCAACAACTCTCTGGACTACTCTCTATACTTTTTGCTCTTTGGTCTAACTATTTTGTTTGAGGGGTTAATTTCATCAAATAGCTCAAGTGCCATAGTGTTAAAGCGTGTCAAAGACCTTCCATCTCATCACAAAATGTTAACATCTTGTCTTTAGGTTTATAGCTTTATCTTACTGATTATTGGCTCGATCTATTTTAGGGAATGTCATGCTTATCTCTTGAATGAGTTCTTGTTTCCAATTGAAATCTCATGAAGTTCTTCTCCTTGTTTATGCTGATAAACATTTTACTGTTGTCATGATATTTCCGTTGCCACGAAGTGAGAGAGATCTCACTTATTCCTACTAGGCAGAAAGAAAGGAAGGAAAAAGCTCTTGGAGGTGAAGCACCCACCAACTATCCTCTCATCTCACCTCACATGGGCACCAACCAATTTGGTAGATGGGTTAGCTAGCCGTTTCTTTTTTGTTTTGGGAGGGGGGGGGGGGGCTACTAACCACCTTTCTTGTGCTATTTACATGAAACTGAATACATTTGAAAATTAGCTCTCAACCCATCCATTGACTAGTATATGCTCGCTTAGAAGAACAATCTTGTTGTATTAATTTAATTTTAACCCACTAGTGTAAATGTACTCTCTCTAGCACTCTGATAGTGTTTGTTTGTGCATCATCTCCTTTTCAACACAATCTAAGGTAGTAATATTAGAGAAAGAGGTTGGAAACTTATTACTTCTGACGAGTTATAGATGAGAAGATAGATTGTAACAAATTGGTTAAGTTATACAACGTCATTAAAGACAATGGCACCAACAAGTACAGGTGGGAACAAGATTCTTTGTTGTGCACCTTTTGGAGAGCAAGAGTCTTGGTTCTTTCATACGTTCATTTACAATGTCCGCCTACTGGAATAGGTCTACAACACCTCCAAAAGGACTCTTGATCCCCAATTGCAAACAAGATCTGATTGATTCGAGGTTTGTAGAAGTGTTAAGGATGAGGTAATTCACTATGGGTTAATTAGTACCTAATTATGTGGTTACGCAACAAAAGATTATGTGAATACAAAAATACCCACAATGAGGTAGGTATATATACATCTCATGTGCAAAGGTACACATGTGTGAGTAGAATATAGGTACAAAGGTGTAAGTCCTATATTAAATGAGCATGGGAGTGGAGGATCTACAATGTATCCCACTCAAGTACAAAATCCTTTTCGGCACACTAACTAGATTCTATCTAGGTAACTACTTACTTTAAGGTCAACGCACTAACTAGATTCTATCTAGGTAACTACTTACTTTAAGGTCAACACACTAACTAGATTCTATCTAGGTAATTACTAAGTTACGTGTCTTGCACGTGCCCATTTGGCAAATCGGCAACGTTCCATTCGACAACGACGACCAAAACAATTGCATCAAGAATGTCTTGCATGTGGTGCCCCACAATGACAAAGAATTTGGTCTCGGTTGGCCAAATTGTGGAGCAAGGCATGCAAGTTCGTTTCAACAATGAAGGATGCTTCATAGAAAAAGATGGCCGACTCATCGCTAAGGGATGAAGAGACGGTCGAATGTTTATTCTCGATTCAAACAAGGTAAAATCGACCATGTATGCCAAAGGTATCAAAACCGACACCCACATTGAGTTGTGGCACAACAGAGTCGGCTATATCAACCTCGAACGGCTCTGAGCTATGCAATCAAAGGGAGTCGTAATCGGACTTCTGGCATTTGAGTCGAAACAAGTCGACCGAGTGTGTGAAGCATGCCAACTTGGCAAACAATATCGATTCCCATTCCGAAAGGATAGCTACGTAAGCATAGGCCTCCTCGACGTCATACATTCGGATGTATGGGGACCCCCTCAAATGCCGAAGATCGGCGGATGTCAATACTACGTCACCTTCATCGACGACTACTCCTGCTACACGTGGATCTTCCCGATGAAGAAGAAGAGCGAAGTGCTCTCCCACTTCCAAAAGCTCAAGTGCCAAGTCGAAAAAGAAATCAGTCGGCACATTCGATGCGTATGATCGAATGGAGGCAATGAGTACTTCTCTGACGAATTCATCTCCTACCTCCAAGGTGAAGGCATTCAAAGAGAATTCTCATGCCGACACACCTCCCAACAAAATGGAGTAGCCGAAAGGAAGAATTGGTACATACTCGAGGTAGCATGCGCCATGCTGTAGTGTTAAAAAAGTAGATATCCCACATACAAAGGTTATTTCACGCATATTTTCTAGGAAAAAACTTTAGTTAGAAGAAAACGTATGATCGAAAAGCTATTCTTGCACACCTCAGGTGTGCATGAACACTATTATTAGAAGAAAAAGCGATAAAATGATGCATGTACATTTAGTGTGCATGATCACTTTAGAAAAAACATGATGCTTACCATTTGGTATACTATACTTAACCAATAGGTTTTTGATTCTTGGGTTTTATTAATATTTCTAAATTATGATCTAATTGATTATATTCGTGTGATCCACAATTTTCAATATATCTTTTCTAATCTATTCCAATTTACTATTAGGATTCTAACGGTTGATTAATCTAATACAATACACTCGTGGGATTCGCGAGGTTTCTATATCTTTTTCTTACAATATATTCTCATTCTTATTCGTCTCAAATTCCCCATCCTTCTAGTCCAAAACCCTAGCGGTTCCCACCCGACTCACGCAACTATCCGACGTCAAAAGGCATGATGACGTTTCCGAGCGAATTGCGACTGCTTAGTCCCTGACGCTCCAGGTTTGTTATGGTCCTTCTTCGAAGTGCATTGATAACGAAGAACTATTTCAATGGCTTCTTTGAAGGATTTTGGATCCTTATCGTGTACTATCTAGTGATAGTCCGAATTGGGGATGCCATTGACAAAACAAGCTATTAACCAATTGTCCCCTTCTAGACCCGATTTTCGACTTTGGGTTTTAGCATGGTGAACATAGTCTTCTAGCGAGGAAAATTTCTAGCTAGAGAGGTTCATCAAAGTTTGTGCTGCCTCGGTTCGAGATGGAGGTTGCAGAAATTGACCCTTGAAAACTGTGACAAAGTCTATCCAGGTATTGTCATGAACAGTACTGAGACAGAGAAGGAATTAGTACTAAACGAAGGATTAGTACTATGAGAGGTGTGGAACTTCTTCGAGAGAAGGAAGAAGTGAGCAAGACAGAGAGAAAGAGAGAGATTGAGAGAGAGAGAGAGAGTGATGATAAGAAAGATATGTATTATATGAAGAGAATATACAATGGTGGCTAAAAGGCTTAAGACTGGCGTTGAACCAATTTGGTTCAACATAATGCCTAGTGCCCTCTTTTATAGTGTTTTCAGGAGTAATCTTGAAGCTTCTAGAATGTTCCAGAGAAATCTGGAATATACACTAATTTCCTATAATAAAATGTAAATGAAAATAATATCCTACGTATTACAATAGATGATCTAATGGTCAAGAGCTCGACCCATATAACCTAAGGTCATGAGTTCGAGTCTTGCCATATCATGACACTATCCCCCCTTTAAAACGACGAGTGTCACGAGTCGTCTTGGATTGAGGACCTGGTTTGTGTGGATATTGACGATGGAAGTCTTCAAGAAGAGCACGAGCATTGGTCACATTCTCGATCGGTTCCCAAGTACGTTCACTGGGGCTATAGCCTAGCCAATCGACTAGATAGTAGAGCTTGTTGCGAACAATCTTGGAATCAAGGATGGCGGCAACCTCGTACTCCGGCCCATCTTCAAGCTCGATCGGGGGTGGAGGTTGGATAAGACGTCCTGGGATGGTGCTCTCGTGGTAGGGTTCGAGGAGAGAACTATGAAACACCGGATGTATCCGAAGTTTAGAAGGTAGATCGAGACGAAAAGCGACATCATTAATTTGTCCAATAATACGGAAAGGACCTAATCGCCGATAATCTAACTTCTCACATGGACGAGTAGTCTTGATGTGTCGTCGTAGCAGCCACACCCGATCTCCAATATTAAAACTGGATGGAAGTCAATGACGATTTGCGTAGACCTTGTGTGTTTGTTGAGCTTGCTGGAGATGAGTAGATAAATCCGCTTGTATCTTGCGTAACTGCTCCAAACGATCCTCCGCGCACGGATTTGTGGACACCTTTGGGGTTTCAAGTACACTCCATCGGGGGTGACATCCCGTATAAGCATAAAATGACGTAACTTTAGTGGATGTGTGGATAGAGTTGTTATAGGCAAATTCGGTGAAGTGGAGAATATTTGCCCAGTCATCTTGATGATAGCTGAGAAAGCACCGTAGATACTGCTCCAACGTTTGATTTGTTCGTTCAGCTTGGCCGTCAGTTTGTGGGTGGTAGCCGGAGGAGAGGTTACAAGTGACCTTGAGCATGTTAAAAAGGTGCTTCCAGAATTTTGACACGAACTGGGGTCCACGGTCGCTGATGATACTATCAGGAAGTCTATGATGCCGACATACTTCACGCATGACAACTTCGGCAGTGTCTTCACTGGAGATCTCCTTAGTACATGGCAAGAAATGAGCCATCTTCGTATATCGATCGACCACCGTTAGAATCACATTGAACCCCTTAGAGACTGGAAGATCTGTGATGAAGTCTAGAGCAATGGATTACCACGGCTTGCTTGGAATTGGTAATGGTTCTAATAAACCATATGGATGATGCCTTGGCATTTTCGCTCTGCAACATGTATCACAAGTCCGAACAAAATCCTCGACAAATTGTCGCATACAGGGCCACCAGAATGTTCGTTGTACTAAATGTAATGTTTTAGTACTACCAAAATGCCCAGCTGTATATGTGTCATGACAGTTTTGTACTACTCGAAGGCGGCAAGAACCATTAGGAACATACAAAAGTTCTTTAAAGAAGAGTAATCCATCATGGTATTTGAATTGCCGATAGTCCGTACCTGGTGGTTGCGACTATGAACACGACGCTCGAGAGGGACCAATTTGTGCTAGTATAGCTTGGGCGAACGCATCTGTCTTCAAGTCTTCACGTATGGTATCGATAACGCGGGAATCCATAGGCATGTCAAAGATTTGTGTTGCTTGTAGTCGTGCCGGTCCCAAGATGACTTGTTTTTGGTTATCGAAAGCTGGCTCGCCGGGACGGGGTGCTAGATACGAACGCCGTGATAATGCATCTGCCTTCCCTTGGTGCCTCCCCGGACGATATGTAATTTTGAAGTCGAAACGCGTGAGGAAGTGGGCCCACCGAGCTTGACGTCGATTCAACACACGAGCATCCTGAAAGTAGGCAAGATTCTTGTGGTCACTAAATACGGTGACTGGATGAGAGGATCCCTCCAGAAAATGCCTCCATTGCATAAAAGAATCCACTATTGCCAATAGCTCCTTATCATGAATTTCGTAGTTGATTTCGGCGGCGTCAAACTTGCGTGAGTGAAAAGCCACAGGATGTAGCTTCTCATCATTCCCCTGTTGTGATAGAATGCTCCCCAATGCAAAATCCGATGCGTCAGCTTCGATAATGAATGGTTTTTCCGGATCGACATGAGCTAGAATTGGAGCCGATGTAAATGCCTTTTTAAGACTCTCGAAAGCCATGTCCATTTCTTCAGACCAGATGAACGGTTGTCCCTTCCTGGTAAGTTGTGTGAGAGGTAGAACGATCTTTGAGTAATCTTGTATGAACTTCCGGTAAAAATTGGCAAAGCCTAAGAAGCATTGCACATCCCGCACCGAACGCGGAGTCTGCCATTCTACCACCATTTTGACCTTAGCTGGGTCCATGGAGATGCCTTCTGACGAAATGATGTAGCCGAGAAATTCCACTTGGTTGCACCCGAAACTAAATTTTTCCGGCTTTGCATACAGACCATGTTCTCGAAGTCGTTTTAGTACTAATAGTACATGAGAATCATGTTCTTCTTGGGTCTTTGAATAAACCAGTAGATCATCCAAATAGATGATCAAACAATCATCCAATAGATCTCGGAATATATCATTAGCCATGTGCTGGAAGACTGCCGGCGCATTAGTGAGGCCGAACGGCATGACCGTATACTCGAAGTGCCCATATCTGGTACGAAACGCGGTCTTCCATTCGTCTCCTGGTCAGATCCGTACGAGGTTATATGCTCCCCGTAAGTCGATCTTTGTGAAGAAGCTGGCACCATTGATCCATTCTAAAAGACTTGAGATAAGGGGAAGAGCATACCTATTCCTGATTGTAACCTTATTCAAGCCACGGTAATCTACAATGAGACGAAGCGATCCATCTTTTTTTTTGACGAAGAAAATGGGCGCGCCGGTTGGAGATTTCGAATGCCGAATGAAACCATTTTCCAAATTCTCCTCTATATAGGCCCGAAGGACTTCCAGCTCGGTTGGTGACAAATTGTAGATCGGTCCCCGTGGCGGCTCTTTTCCCGGTTGTAAATCGATGGGGCAATCGTACGGTCGATGATGAGGAAGTGTGTTGGCTTGTACTTTATCGAACACATCGGCGTAATGACGATACTTCTCAGGAAGTTGAACAGTGGATTCTTCTTTAGTGGTGTTGGAGGGGTTTACTGATATTGCAAAGAGGAACATTTCCTCCTTGCGCCCTTCTTTACGCAACTGACGTAGCGAAATGGTTGCCATCTTCTGAGTTGACCCTTGGGTTTGTCGACACCGGATTTCTCTTGTTCTCCAATCTATGTCTGGGTTATGTCACTCGAACCACGGTAATCCTAAAACTATAGGATGTTCTGGGATACTAATAATATTAAATGATACTACACATGCTAAGTTATCTAGGACAATATTAATGGGCTCTGACTCTTCTATGATATTTCCGGAAGCAATGGGACGTCCATCAATGACTACTACAGAGGTTGGACACTGGAGTTTTCTTAGGGATATCTTATGAGCTTGAGCAAATTTCTTATCCATAAAGCAAGAGTTAGCTCTGGAATCTAGGAGTGCTAGGACATGTACTGGAGGGGTACTTTTAGTACTAACAATTACTTGGGCTACGAACACATCACTAACTTGCTTAGAGGGAATGGAACCACTAATGGGCTGCACAGATCTAGGGCTGTCCAACCAAACGACTCCTATTTTGGCTGGACTTAGTCGTTTAACTCTTCTTCTAACTGACTAAGGACATCAAATTTGTTTGCTAGATCTGGGATATTAGTACTATTAGTAGTATTAGGACTATCAGATATCCCTACTGAAATAGGCTCAGATTTAGTACAATTAGAACTAGCGACTATTTGGTTTACCTGTCTTCTTGGCCTATGGGGGCAATTTATTGCGATATGTCCTGGTCCACCGCAGTAAAGACATAGTCGATTTGCACGGCGTCGCTGCTTTTCTTCTTCGGATAATGGCCCTCGACGACGTGTAGTGTCAATCTCTATCGGAGTCGGAGTATTCGCTGGAGGCGCATTATATGACTCCCTCGGAAAAGGTCTTGCTACCACTGAGGTGTAGGTGGGCTCTGATCTTGCCCTCGGCATCTGTAGCTGTCGTTCCGAACGTCGCTCAAAGAGGCGGTTGTCACATCTCACCGCGCGACTGATTGTTTTTGTTAAGGACTTTGGCTCTTCGGGGAAGGTCAATAGTAAATCCTTGACGTCGTTGCGTAAACCATAACGGAATTGCTCCATCAACGCTTGATCATCCCAAGGGATATCGGCGGCGAGTAGGCGAAAATCTGCAGCGTATGCGGAGGTTGGACAGTCACCTTGGCGTAATCGCCGGATTTTGTTGATTGCGGTCCTGATGCTGTCAGTATCTCCGAAACATGCTTTAAACTCACCTAGAAACTCTTCAAAATTGTTGAGTAACGGAGATTCCTTTTCTAATAGTGGAGCGAACCATGACAACACTGAGCCACTTAACAAAGTGCCTACTAAACCCACTCGTGATGCATCGGTGGGATATTGGGAAGGATGCATTTGAATAACTAATCGTACCTGGTTAAGGAACCCTCTAAACTGCGATCACGTTCCATCGAACTTCGTGGGAAGGCCAATCTTGGGTTCTTTATGAATCCCTTGTGTTCCGGGCCCTTGTTGTTGCATCGCTACGATGGTTGCTTCGAGTTGTTGCACGCGTAACGCAAGTTCCCCATGTTGTTGCGTTTGCTGCTTTTCTAAGGAGATTTGCTGAAGATCCCCCAGCAACCGTTGGTTTTCTTGTTCCAAAGCATGGAACTTCTCCTTCAAGCATTGAAATTCCGAGAAAACAGATTGATATTCTTCAGCGCTAACAGTGGCCATGGGATGAAAGAAAAGAGGAATAAAAGATTAGTAGGAAATGAGAGAGACAGAAGGTAGACAAATTGGTTCAAACTGTCATGAACAGTACTGAGACAGAGAAGGAATTAGTACTAAACGAAGGATTAGTACTATGAGAGGTGTGGAACTTCTTCGAGAGAAGGAAGAAGTGAGCGAGACAGAGAGAAAGAGAGAGATTGAGAGAGAGAGAGAGAGAGTGATGATAAGAAAGATATGTATTATATGAAGAGAATATACAATGGTGGCTAAAAGGCTTAAGACTGGCGTTGAACCAATTTGGTTCAACATAATGCCTAGTGCCCTCTTTTATAGTGTTTTCAGGAGTAATCTTGAAGCTTCTAGAATGTTCCAGAGAAATCTGGAATATACACTAATTTCCTATAATAAAATGTAAATGAAAATAATATCTTACGTATTACAATAGATGATCTAATGGTCAAGAGCTCGACCCATATAACCTAAGGTCATGGGTTCGAGTCTTGCCATATCATGACAGGTATCAAGCAATTTCCCCGTAGTGCGGAGCCCACGCTACAAGGCGGCAACCTTACCCCTTAGTTCTCAACCAACACATGCAATCTTCGTACTATTTGGCTTGGGATAGAGGTCAAAATGAGACTCCCA